>NW_024609415.1:90000-110000 GCF_018296145.1 Oncorhynchus tshawytscha | reverse complement strand
ACTGTTGACTGGTGACTGTTGACTGGTGACTGTTGACTGGTAACTGTTGACTGGTAACTGTTGACTGGTAACTGTTGACTGGTAACTGGTGACTGTTGACTGGTAACTGTTGACTGGTAACTGTTGACTGGTGACTGTTGACTGGTGACTGTTGACTGGTGACTGGAGACTGGTGACTGTTGACTGTTGACTGTTGACTGTTGACTGGTGACTGTTGACTGGTGACTGTTGACTGTTGACTGTTAACTGTAAAGGATTACGTGCTGATGGTGTTGGGGAGAATAGCAGCCTCTGTATGTAGCTGTGTGTTGTAACCTCTGGCCAACAAGTTAGTTGCCCCCAGCAGCAGCAGCAGCATAGAGGAGTTTAGACTTTACTCTCTGTTCTGTGACTTCCTGTCTCTGTCCTTCTGCTGCTGCTGGGTTTCCATGGCAATGCCTCCGGGCCCGACTGAAGGAGGGAGAGAGACGGGGAGGGAGGGAGAAAAGAGAGCGAGACGAGCGAGAGATGCAGACGGTCTTGTCTCCTCAGTCTGATGAAGATCTCCAGCTGTGTTATGTAAAGATGTCGGCTCTCTGTCTCTCTCACACACACACGCACACAAACCAAGACAAAGCAGAAGGGTTCATGGGTAGACGGTACACAGGACAGACAGAAATAGCAGCAACCAGAGAGAGCAGAGTAGAACACACTGTACCACTTAGATACAGTCCATCCTGCAGTAGAACACACTGTACCACTTAGATACAGTCCATCCTGCAGTAGAACACACTGTACCACTTAGATACAGTCCATCCTGTAGTAGAACACACTGTACCACTTAGATACAGTCCATCCTGCAGTAGAACACACTGTACCACTTAGATACAGTCCATCCTGTAGTAGAACACACTGTACCACTTAGATACAGTCCATCCTGCAGTAGAACACACCCACTTAGATACAGTCCATCCTGCAGTAGAACACACTGTACCACTTAGATACAGTCCATCCTGCAGTAGAACACACCCACTTAGATACAGTCCATCCTGCAGTAGAACACACTGTACCACTTAGATACAGTCCATCCTGCAGTAGAACACACCCACTTAGATACAGTCCATCCTGCAGTAGAACACACTGTACCACTTAGATACAGTCCATCCTGCAGTAGAACACACTGTACCACTTAGATACAGTCCATCCTGTAGTAGAACACACTGTACCACCTGCAGTAGATACAGTCCATCCTGCAGTAGAACACACTGTACCACTTAGATACAGTCCATCCTGCAGTAGAACACACTGTACCACTTAGATACAGTCCATCCTGCAGTAGAACACACTGTACCACTTAGATACAGTCCATCCTGCAGTAGAACACACTGTACCACTTAGATACAGTCAGTCCATCCTGTAGTAGAACACACTGTACCACTTAGATACAGTCAGTCCATCCTGTAGTAGAACACACTGTACCACTTAGATACAGTCCGTCCATCCTGCAGTAGAACACACTGTACCACTTAGATACAGTCTATCCTGCAGTAGAACACACTGTACCACTTAGATACAGTCCATCCTGCAGTAGAACACACTGTACCGCTTAGATACAGTCCATCCTGCAGTAGAACACACTGTACCGCTTAGATACAGTCCATCCTGCAGTAGAACACACTGTACCACTTAGATACAGTCCATCCTGCAGTAGAACACACTGTACCACTTAGATACAGTCCATCCTGCAGTAGAACACACTGTACCACTTAGATACAGTCCATCCTGCAGTAGAACACACTGTACCACTTAGATACAGTCCATCCTGCAGTAGAACACACTGTACCACTTAGATACAGTCCATCCTGCAGTAGAACACACTGTACCACTTAGATACAGTCCATCCTGCAGTAGAACACACTGTACCACTTAGATACAGTCCATCCTGCAGTAGAACACACTGTACCACTTAGATACAGTCCGTCCATCCTGCAGTAGAACACACTGTACCACTTAGATACAGTCCGTCCATCCTGCAGTAGAACACACTGTACCACTTAGATACAGTCCATCCTGCAGTAGAACACACTGTACCACTTAGATACAGTCCATCCTGCAGTAGAACACACTGTACCACTTAGATACAGTCCGTCCATCCTGCAGTAGAACACACTGTACCACTTAGATACAGTCCGTCCATCCTGCAGTAGAACACACTGTACCACTTAGATACAGTCCGTCCATCCTGCAGTAGAACACACTGTACCACTTAGATACAGTCCGTCCATCCTGCAGTAGAACACACTGTACCACTTAGATACAGTCCGTCCATCCTGCAGTAGAACACACTGTACCACTTAGATACAGTCCGTCCATCCTGCAGTAGAACACACTGTACCACTTAGATACAGTCCGTCCATCCTGCAGTAGAACACACTGTACCACTTAGATACAGTCCGTCCATCCTGCAGTAGAACACACTGTACCACTTAGATACAGTCCGTCCATCCTGCAGTAGAACACACTGTACCACTTAGATACAGTCCATCCTGCAATAGAACACACTGTACCACTTAGATACAGTCCATCCTGCAGTAGAACACACTGTACCACTTAGATACAGTCCATCCTGCAGTAGAACACACTGTACCACTTAGATACAGTCCATCCTGCAGTAGAACACACTTTACTAGCCCTTGATCTCTCTCTGTGTGTCTTGTCTCTGGCTCTGTTGGTGTGTTCTCTAAAGACCGTTGTAGTAGACACACATTAGCCGCTAGGAGTTAGCGTTATGGATAAAACAACCTCAGAATGAGTTGGAGCAGCTAATATACGTTAGCCGCTAGGAGTTAGCGTTATGGATAAAACAACCTCAGAATGAGTTGGAGCAGCTAATATACGTTAGCCGCTAGGAGTTAGCGTTATGGATAAAACAACCTCAGAACGAATTGGAGCAGCTAATATACGTTAGCCGCTAGGAGTTAGCGTTATGGATAAAACAACCTCAGAATGAGTTGGAGCAGCTAATATACGTTAGCCGCTAGGAGTTAGCGTTATGGATAAAACAACCTCAGAATGAGTTGGAGCAGCTAATATACGTTAGCCGCTAGGAGTTAGCATTATGGATAAAACGACCTCCAGAGACCCCAGAGCAGAAACATCATGACATCAATCTCAAACACAGCTCAGAGAAAATGAACTAAACAAGACAAGTACATGAGTAATGGAAATGTCTTGTGTGTGTTCATCGGTAAGATATGGGTTCTGGGGTGTGTGCTCTGGTTCGCTGGTGGTGATGTCATTCCTAGGTACAGTAATTACAGACTGGTGTATAGATATGCAGGCAGAGAGAGTGAGAGCACGGAAAATGTGTGTCATGGGAAATAGAATACTGTGTGTGTGTGTGTGTGTGTGTGTGTGTGTGTGTGTGTGTGTGTGTGTGTGTGTGTGTGTGTGTGTGTGTGTGTGTGTGTGTGTGTGTGTGTGTGTGTGTGTGTGTGCATGAAACATTGACTAATGTAGTGTTAGTTCAAATAGACACAATTGAGAATAATGATAGCTGTATTATACAATTACAGACTGGAACACACACACACACACACACACACACACACGCGGACAGTCAGGGCTAAGCAGTCGATGTGCTTCCTAGAGGAACAATATAACCCGTCCAGATAGGAAGGGTTGGAGCAGGGGTGTCAAACATACGACCCGCGGGCTGGATCCGGCCAATCCGTCCCTCGGCGTGGGTTTGAGTACAACAAAAATAAATACACTAAATGTTGTTTCTGTTGGGGAAACAAACTCAATATACTTTAATATGACTCAAACCAAATCGAACCTGTACAACTAATAATGGACATAGAGTCATACAGTTTGACTGTGTCCAACTCTGATAAACACCAGAATGAGACAGTCAAGGAGCATCAAATTCCCCCAAAATGATAGAGGATCTTTCTTTCTTTTTTGCCAATTTTGATGGTAAGGAAATATAACCAATTTTCATTGCGGACCTCGTTGAAGACCGAATGCAGCCCCGGGGATTTAACACTAGATGGGTCCTGAATCTCCCCTGGGTTCAACACTAGTATGGTCCTGAATCTCCCTGGGTTCAACACTAGTATGGTCCTGAATCTCCCCTGGGTTCAACACTAGTAGGGTCCTGAATCTCCCCTGGGTTCAACACTAGTAGGGTCCTGAATCTCCCCTGGGTTCAACACTAGTAGGGTCCTGAATCTCCCTCCCCTGGGTTCAACACTAGTCCTGAATCTCCCCTGGGTTCAACACTGAGGGTCCTCTCCCCTGGGTTCAACACTAGCAGGGTCCCCCCTGGGTTCAACACTAGTAGGGTCCTGAATCTCCCCTGGGTTCAACACTAGTAGGGTCCTGAATCTCCCCTGGGTTCAACACTAGTAGGGTCCTGAATCTCCCCTGGGTTCAACACTACTAGGGTCCTGAATCTCCCCTGGGTTCAACACTAGTAGGGTCCTGAATCTCCCCTGGGTTCAACACTAGTAGGGTCCTGAATCTCCCCCCTGGGTTCAACACTAGTAGGGTCCTGAATCTCCCCTGGGTTCAACACTAGTAGAGTCCTGAATCTCCCTGGGTTCAACACTAGTAGGGTCCTGAATCTCCCCTGGGTTCAACACTAGTAGGGTCTCCCTGAATCTCCCCCTGGGTTCAACACTAGTAGGGTTCTGAATCTCCCTGGGTTCAACACTAGTAGGGTCCTGAATCTCCCCTGGGTTCAACACTAGTAGGTTCCTGAATCTCCCTGGGTTCAACACTAGTAGGGTCCTGAATCTCCCCTGGGTTCAACACTAGTAGGGTCCTGAATCTCCCCTGGGTTCAACACTAGTAGGGTCCTGAATCTCCCTGGGTTCAACACTAGTAGGGTCCTGAATCTCCCCTGGGTTCAACACTAGTAGGGTCCTGAATCTCCCTGGGTTCAACACTAGTAGGGTCCTGAATCTCCCCTGGGTTCAACACTAGTAGGGTCCTGAATCTCCCCTGGGTTCAACACTAGCAGGGTCCTGAATCTCCCCTGGGTTCAACACTAGCAGGGTCCTGAATCTCCCCTGGGTTCAACACTAGTAGGGTCCTGATCTCCCACTGGGTTCAACACTAGTAGGGTCCTGTATCTCCCCTGGGTTCAACACTAGTAGGGTCCTGTATCTCCCCTGGGTTCAACACTAGTAGGGTCCTGAATCTCCCCTGGGTTCAACACTAGATGGGTCCTGAATCCTGGAATCTTTTAAGTGGGATTTTGGGAAAGTTACTCAGGTTTCGCAACTCTAGACTCTAAAGCAGGGATGGGCAACTGGCAGATCAATCCCACCCCCCCGTCGGGGTCTCAACTTACTGTTGACAGTTAGATAAGTAGAATACACAAGTTGCAATTTCTAAATTTGGTTGTGCATAAGCAGTTTTTCCTGCTTATGTCATTCACTGATAGTCAGTCAATTAGCCCATGTCAGCAAACACACATGTTTAGGCTGCTAAGTTAGTTTTGCGGGCAGCTATCTAAACTTGTTATCACGGTTGACTTACCGGCCGGAGGACACGCTGTACCATTTAGATTTTTGGTAGTTCGTCTCACTCAGATATCATATTAAAAACTGTAAACATTTCCCCTTCATCCTATGGCTAGATGTGGTGAAAAAATATACACAGACCAAAGATAAGTAGAAAATAGATCAATAAAACCCTTCTTCAAAACATCTAACTGAATGTAGATTTGAGAATGGGCTATTGGCACCATTTCTTTATGCATTGAGTGTTATTATGACATTATTTGTAACAATGCAGAGTTTGTTTCTGGAGCAAAAAGGGTCTTGGGGGCTCCCGAGTGGTGCAGTGGTCTAAGGGAATGTTTGAGGTGTCACTACAGACCCGGGTTTGATCCCAGGCTGTGTCACAACTGACTGTGACCAGGAGTCCCATAGGCCCAGCGTTGTCCGGGTTAGTGGAGGGTTTGACCGGGGGGGGACTTTAGATGGCTTATCGTGCTCTAGCGACTCCTTATGGCAGGCCGGGCACCTGCAGGCTGACTTTGATTGTCAGTTGGATGGTGTTTCCTCCGACACATTGGTGCGGCTGGGTTAAGCTGACAGATGTTTGGAAGCTCATTTTGGCAAGTCATGTTTCGGAGGACGCTTGAATCAACCTTTGCCTTTCCCAAGCCAGTTGGGAAGTTTCAATGAGACAAGATCAAGAATTGGATATGATGAAATTGGGGTGAGAAAGGGTGGTAGAATGAGAGAGAGAGAGAGAGCGAGAAAAAAAAAAAGGAGCGTCTGTACAGCTGAGTTCTGTCCAGGGCCCTGGGCAAGAATATTTGAGGCTTCCATCTTCGCGGTCAAGAAAACATTTAGTGGTTTTAAAGCTAATTTCCTACAATTCTACGCATTTTGACATGGCTAATGTTGTGTTCTTATGCTCCAAACATATTAACAAATTCAATGACTGTCTGATTGTCTAGCTTTTATTTTGGTAATTGGAAGTCCTCGTTATAGGCTATTTAAAAAAAATATATATATATATATACATCCATTTTGTATTTGGTTTAGTAGTTTTAGTTTACCCTGAAAGCATTTTAACATCCCAAGTAGTTTTTGAACCACTGCTGAGGATGGGAGGAGAAAAAAAGGGCGATACTCATAGACAGATACTCATAGACTTCCAGTCATTGTGCTAACGCTAGTTAGCAACTTCCTTTAAACTGCACGCGGAGACATAAAAATGATATCAGTGAGTTCATCTGACTCCCTTTCAACTCCAGCTACTACTAACTTATTGGTTGTTGTTTCATATTCGGTATTGACTATATTGATGAGTTTATTAGCAGGGGTGATTGTTTATCTGTCTCTCTGGACAGGAAAAATAAACAGTGGTTCTCTGGCTGACCGCCTTCGCTTCTGCAGTGCATTGTGGTCCTTCCTGTGTCAGCTGGGGAATGACCTGTACAGAAGAGACCAGAGGGTCAACAGGAAGTTGGATACATCTGCCTAGTCAGGTTCTCACTCTTCTCTCCCTTTCCCTCTCTCCCATCTCCTCTCTCTCTCTCCCTTTCCCTCTCTCCCATCTCCTCTCTCTCTCTCTCTCTCTCTCCCTTTCCCTCTCTCCCATCTCCTCTCTCTCTCTCCCATATCTTCCCTCTCGCTCTGCCTCTCTCTGTAGGCAAGGCATTTGTTCCCAAGCAGCGGCCCATCGAGTCTCGTCAGGAAGACGTAACGACCCTTGACCCGGAACTAGAAGAGGCCCTGTCCAGTGCTACCGACACTGAACTCTGTGACCTGGCAGGTAAGGGGGAGGGGGTAGGTAGGCTGTCTTCTTAGGGACAGAGAGACACAGCCTCGCTCTCGCTCTCTCTGCGTTAGAAGGATCTGTGTATCTTACTGTCTCCAGTCTCTCCAAGCACAGCTAAATGCTAAATACAGGAGTCTTTCATACACACTGTCAGCCAGGCTTGTCCCATGGTACACACACACTAAGTCTGTTGTTGTGTGTTTGTCCACAGCCATCCTAGGTGTCCATACCCTGGTGACCAGCACCCAGAGCTACGATGGAACCAGCAGTAAAGACGGAGGATACAACAGTGAGTACACAACCACAATGTAACCATAACACAACCACAATGTAACCATAACACAACCACAATGTAGCCACAACACAACCACAATGTAACCATAACACAACCACAATGTAGCCACAACACAACCACAATGTAACCACAACACAACCACAATGTAACCACAACACAACCACAATGTAACCACAACACAACCACAATGTAACCACAACGTAACCACAATGTAACCATAACACAACCACAATGTAACCACAACCACAACGTAACCACAATGTAACCACAACACAACCACAATGTAACCACAACACAACCACAATGTAACCACAACACAACCACAATGTAACCACAACACAACCACAATGTAATCACAACACAACCACAATGTAACCACAACACAACCACAATGTAACCACAACCACAATGTAAACACAACCACACAACCACAATGTAACCACAACACAACCACAATGTAACCACAACACAACCACAATGTAACCACAACACAACCACAAACCACAATGTAACCACAACACAACCACAATGTAACCACAACACAACCACAATGTAACCACAACACAACCACAATGTAACCACAACACAACCACAATGTAACCACAACACAACCATAACACAACCACAATGTAACCACAACACAACCACAATGTAACCACAACACAACCACAATGTAACCACAACACAACCACAATGTAACCACAACACAACCACAATGTAACCACAACCACAATGTAACCATAACACAACCACAATGTAACCACAACACAACCACAATGTAACCACAACACAACCACAATGTAACCACAACACAACCACAATGTAACCACAACACAACCACAATGTAACCACAACACAACCACAATGTAACCACAACACAACTACAATGTAACCACAACACAACCACAATGTAACCACAACGTAACCACAACGTAACCACAACACAACCTCAATGTAACCTCAACGTAAACACAGTTACCACCATGTTTTATTTTTATTTATTTATTTATTTATCCGTTATTTTACCAGGTAAAGTTGACTGAGAACACGTTCTCATTTGCAGCAACGACCTGGGGAACAGTTACAGGGGAGAGGAGGGGGATTAATGAGCCAATTGTAAACTGGGGATTATTAGGTGACCGTGATGGTTTGAGGGCCAGATTGGGAATTTAGCCAGGACACCGGGGTTAACACCCCTACTCTTACGATAAGTGCCATGGGATCTTTAATGACCTCAGTCAGGACACCCGTTTAACGTCCCATCCGAAAGACAGCACCCTACACAGGGCAGTGTCCCCAATCACTGCCCTGGGGGATTGGGATATTTTTTAGACCAGAGGAAAGAGTGCCTCCTACTGGCCCTCCAACACCACTTCCAGCAGCATCTGGTCTCCCATGTGACCGCTACACTACTAACCCCAACATAACCACAATGTAACCACAACGTAACCTCAATGTAACCTCAACGTAAACACAGTTACCACCATGTAACCGCTACACTACTAACCCCAACATAACCAGGGTTATATTGGCTCTAGGTTCCACCTGGTTGTTTGGTGACCAGGCCTCCTATATAAATGAGGTGTGATGGATACAGATGAATATATTTCAGACGTGGTGAAGGGGGAGAAGATGAACCCCGTGTTTGATGAGCCTCCCAACCCCACTAACGTAGACGACACTCTGCAGAGGATAAAAAACAACGACGCTGCGCTGACGGAGGTTAACCTCAACAACATCAAGGTACACACACACACAGACGCACACGCAGACACAGACACACACACACACACACACACAGACACAGACAGACACACAGACACACACACAGACACACACACACACACACACACACAGACACACACAGACACACACACACACACACACAGACAGACACACACGCACACACGCACACGCAGACACACACACGCACGCACACACACACACACACACAGCACGCACGCACACACAGACACGCACGCACACACACAGACGCAGACACACACACACACAAACACACAGACACACACACGCAGACACACACACGCAGACACACGCACACGCAGACACACGCACACGCACACACACACGCACGCACACACACACACACGCAGACACACACACACAGCACACACACACACACGCACAGACACGCGCGCACACACACACACACACACGCAGACACACACACAGACACACGCAGCACACACACACACACGCAGACACACGCACACACGCGCACACGCACGCACACACGCTTGCAGACACACAGAAACACACACATTTTATATATATATATATATATAAACTCACTGACACACACACAATGAGACAAGATGTGATTCTCCTGTATTTTCCTGGTATTCCAGAACATTCCCATTCCCACGCTGAAGGAGTTTGCCAAGGCCATGGAGAGGAACACACACGTCAAGAAGTTCAGCCTCGCCGCCACACGGAGCAACGACCCCATCGCTGTGGTGGGTGTCTGTATGTCTGTCTGTAGGTGCCTGTCTGTATGTGCCTGTCTGTCTGTCTGGGTGTCTGTATGTCTGTCTGTATGTGCCTGTCTGTCTGTCTGGGTGTCTGTATGTCTGTCTGTATGTGCCTGTCTGTCTGTATGTCTGTATGTCTGTAGGTCTGTCTGTCTGGGTGTCTGTCTGTCTGTCTGTCTATATGTCTGTCTGGGTGTCTGTAGGTGTCTGTCTGTCTGTAGGTGTCTGTCTGTCTGTCTGTAGGTGTCTGTCTGTCTGTCTGTGCAAGTGTCTGGTGTCTGTCTGTAGCTGTCTGTCTGTCTGTCTGTAGTCTGTGTCTGTCTGTCTGTCTGTAGGTGTCTGTCTGTATGTCTGTCTGTCTGTCTGTAGGTGTCTGTCTGTCTGTCTGTCTGTGGGTGTCTGTCTGTCTGTCTGTCTCTGTATGTCTGTCTGTAGGTGCTCTGTCTGTCTGTCTGTGGGTGTTTATGGGCTGTCTGTCTCTGTCTGTAGGTGCCTGTGTGTCTGTCTGTCTGTCTGTAGGTGTCTGTATGTCTGTCTGTCTGTATGTCTGTCTGTAGGTGCCTGTCTGGGTGTCTGGATGTCTGTCTGTTTGGGTGTCTGGGTGCCTGTCTGTCTGTCTGGGTGTCTGTCTGTCTGTCTGTCTGTCTGTCTGTCTGTCTGTCTGTGGGTGTCTGTCTGTCTGGGTGTCTGTCTGTCTGGTGTCTGTCTGTCTGTGGGTGTCTGTCTGTCTGTGGGTGTCTATGTCTGTCTGTGGATGTCTGTCTGTCTGTGGGTGTCTGTCTGTCTGTGGGTGTCTGTCTGTCTGTGGGTGTCTGGCTATCTGTCTGGGTGTCTGTCTGTGGGTGCTGGCTGTCTGTCTGTGGGTAGGGAAGAAGTGTGTGCAGGTTTTTGCTCCAACCCACTCCTAACTACCCCCCCTTCCAGGCGATGAGTGAGATGCTGAAGGAGAACAAGTCGTTGCGGAGTCTCAACCTGGAGTCTAACTTCATCACCAGCGCTGGTGCTGCTGCTCTGGTGGACTCTCTCCGAGACAACGACACACTGACTGAGATCAAGATAGACAACCAGGTAACACACACACACACACACACACACACACTGACTGAGATCAAGATAGACAACCAGGTTACACACACACACACACACATCACACTAAATATACACACGCGCACACACACACTCACTGAGATCAAGATAGACAACCAGGTAGCACACACACACACACACATCACACACACACTCACTGTCACTGAGATCAAGATAAACAACCAGGTAATACACACACTAAATACACACATACATGATCACACTAACTATACACACACACACAACTCACTACAGGGTTTTTGTCCAATTTTTCAGGATGGTAAAACGTTTTCAGCTGGAACGTAAAACCAGATCTAAAGTAAACACAGAAAGATCATCTAACAGTCACCGAACATTTAGCACGTCAGGAGAATCTAGAATTCAAAAACATTTGTCGTGATGTCATTTAGTTACAACGTTTGAGTCACTCAGATTGCTTAAGACATGGCAAAATGTGTAGAATTCAAATGTTCTGTCAGCCACATGGCAAAATGTGTAGGATTCAAATGTTCTGTCAGCCACATGGCAAAATGTGTAGGATTCAAATGTTCTGTCAGCCACATGGCAAAATGTGTAGGATTCAAATGTTCTGTCAGCCACATGGCAAAATGTGTAGGATTCAAATGTTCTCTCAGCCACATGGCAAAATGTGTAGGATTCAAATGTTCTGTCAGCCACATGGCAAAATGTGTAAATTCAAATGTTCTGTCAGACATGGCAAAATGTCAAATGTTCTGTCAGCCACATGGCAAAATGTGTGAATTCAAATGTTCTGTCAGCCACATGGCAAAATGTGTAGGATTCAAATGTTCTGTCAGCCACATGGCAAAATGTGTAGGATTCAAATGTTCTGTCAGCCACATGGCAAAATGTGTAGGATTCAAATGTTCTGTCAGCCACATGGCAAAATGTGTAGGATTCAAATGTTCTCTCAGCCACATGGCAAAATGTGTAGGATTCAAATGTTCTCTCAGCCACATGGCAAAATGGTGTTCAAATGTTCTCTCAGCCACATCAAATGTTCAAATGTTCTCAGCCACATGGCAAAATGGTGTAGGATTCAAATGTTCTCTCAGCCACATGGCAAAATGTGTAGGATTCAAATGTTCTCTCAGCCACATGGCAAAATGGTGTAGGATTCAAATGTTCTCTCAGCCACATGGCAAAATGTGTAGGATTCAAATGTTCTCAGCCACATGGCAAAATGCCAGCCACATGGCAAAATGTGTAGGATTCAAATGTTCTGTCAGCCACATGGCAAAATGCCAAATGTTCATGGCAAAATGTGTAGAATTCAAATGTTCTCTCAGCCACATGGCAAAATGTGTAGAATTCAAATGTTCTCTCAGCCACATGGCAAAATGTGTAGGATTCAAATGTTCTCTCAGCCACATGGCAAAATGTGTAGGATTCAAATGTTCTCTCAGCCACATGGCAAAATGTCTCTCAGCCACATGGCAAAATGTGTAGAATTCAAATGTTCTCTCAGGCAAAATGTGTACATGGCAAAATGTGTAGGATTCAAATGTTCTCTCAGCCACATGGCAAAATGTGTAGAATTCAAATGTTCTCTCAGCCACATGGCAAAATGTGTAGAATTGCAGGAAGATAACTTTAAAACGGCTACATTTTGTCATTGTGGTCAACAGGAGGGCATCTAAAAAATGTTGGTCGGTGACGCACTGTTGACTACTCCAGGAGTCAGACCAAGCGGAGTGTGTGTGTGTGGTTCTTGATGTGTGTGTGTGTGGTTCTTGACGTGTGTGTGTGTGTGTCTCTACAGAGGCAGCAGCTGGGGACTTCAGTAGAGATGGAGATGGCTAAGATGCTGGAGGACAACAACAGCATAGTGAAGTTCGGCTACCACTTCTGTCAGCAAGGCCCGCGGGCTAGAGCTGCTGCTGCTATCACCAAGAACAATGACCTGAGTAAGAACACACACACACACCATCACTCAGCTTTTAGGATTGGCCTCTTTTGGGTTCAGGGTATGATATGTACTCCTTTATGATGTCATATCAGTCAGACTGACTATAACAGTATATTATACTATAACACAGTATATTATACAGTCAGACTGACTACACAGTCAGACTGACAGGGTTGACTATAACACAGTATATTATACTACAGTCAGACTGACTATAACACAGTATATTATACTACAGTCAGACTGACAGGGTTACTATAACACAGTATATTATACTACAGTCAGACTGACAGGGTTACTATAACACAGTATATTATACTACAGTCAGACTGACAGGGTTACTATAACACAGTATATTATACTACAGTCAGACTGACAGGGTTACTATAACACAGTATATTATACTACAGTCAGACTGACAGGGTTACTATAACACAGTATATTATACTACAGTCAGACTGACAGGGTTACTATAACACAGTATATTATACTACAGTCAGACTGACTATAACACAGTATATTATACTACAGTCAGACTGACATGGTTACTATAACACAGTATATTATACTACAGTCAGACTGACAGGGTTACTATAACACAGTATATTATACTACAGTCAGTCTGACAGGGTTACTATAACACAGTATATTATACTACAGTCAGACTGACAGGGTTACTATAACACAGTATATTATACTACAGTCAGACTGACTATAACACAGTATATTATACTACAGTCAGACTGACTATAACACAGTATATTATACTACAGTCAGACTGACAGGGTTACTATAACACAGTATATTATACTACAGTCAGACTGACTATAACACAGTATATTATACTACAGTCAGACTGACTATAACACAGTATATTATACTACAGTCAGACTGACAGGGTTACTATAACACAGTATATTATACTACAGTCAGACTGACAGGGTTACTATAACACAGTATATTATACTACAGTCAGACTGACAGGGTTACTATAACACAGTATATTATACTACAGTCAGACTGACTATAACACAGTATATTATACTACAGTCAGTCTGACAGGGTTACTATAACACAGTATATTATACTACAGTCAGACTGACACAGTATATTATACTACAGCCAGATTGACTATAACACAGTATGTTATACTACAGTCAGTCTGACAGGGTTACTATAACAGTGTTATATCATAATTCTACCATCTCAAAGACACATTTCCAGCTGTTTCCATGGTATACGCAGACTACAGGGTGGATTTGGTTCATGTTGTTTTATACCCAGGGCTTTGTTGAGGACTATAACACAGTATATTTAGCTTCTCTTCTTGAAGACGGACTTTTCTTCTAGTCCTGTTGAAAGAGCTCTTCCTCCTTTCTTTCCTGTCGACTTGACATTGTTCCTCTAACCTACTGTCCTGTCTGAAGCCCAGGGCCTCTCTCCTCTTGTCCCAGTCTGAAGCCCAGGGCCTCTCTCCTCTTGTCCCGTCTGAAGCCCAGGGCCTCTCTCCTACTGTCCTGTCTGAAGCCCAGGGCCTCTCTCCTCCTGTCCTGTCTGAAGCCCTGGGCCTCTCTCCTACTGTCCTGTCTGAAGCCCTGGGCCTCTCTCCTCCTGTCCTGTCGGAAGCCCTGGGCCTCTCTCCTCTTGTCCCGTCTGAAGCCCTGGGCCTCTCTCCTACTGTCCTGTCTGAAGCCCTGGGCCTCTCTCCTCCTGTCCTGTCTGAAGCCCAGGGCCTCTCTCCTGTCCCAGTCTGAAGCCCAGGGCCTCTCTCTCCTGTCCTGTCTGAAGCCCAGGGCCTCTCTCCTCTGTCTTGACTGAAGCCCAGGGCCTCTTTCCTCTTCTGTCTTGACTGAAGCCCTGGGCCTCTCTCCTCCTGTCTTGTCTGAAGCCCTGGGCCTCTCTCCTCCTGTCCTGTCTGAACCCCTGGGCCTCTCTCCTCCTGTCCTGTCTGAAGCCCAGGGCCTCTCTCCTCCTGTCCTGTCTGAAGCCCAGGGCCTCTCTCCTCCTGTCCTGTCTGAAGCCCAGGGCCTCTCTCCTCCTGTCCTGTCTGAAGCCCTGGGCCTCTCTCCTCCTGTCCTGTCTGAAGCCCAGGGCCTCTCTCCTCCTGTCCTGTCTGAAGCCCTGGGCCTCTCTCCTCCTGTCCTGTCTGAAGCCCTGGGCCTCTCTCCTCCTGTCCTGTCTGAAGCCCTGGGCCTCTCTCCTCCTGTCCTGTCTGAAGCCCAAGGCCTCTCTCCTCTCCTCCTGTCTGAAGCCCAAGGCCTCTCTCCTCTTGTCCTGTCTGAAGCCCAGGGCCTCTCTCCTCTGTCCTGTCTGAAGCCCTGGGCCTCTCTCCTACTGTCTTGACTGAAGCCCAAGGCCTCTCCTCTCCTCCTGTCTGAAGCCCAAGGCCTCTCTCCTCCTGTCCTGTCTGAAGCCCTGGGCTGGTCTCCTACTGTCCTGTCTGAAGCCCTGGGCCTCTCTCCTACTGTCTTGACTGAAGCCCAAGGCCTTTGACCTCTCCTCCTGTCTGAAGCCCAAGGCCTCTCTCCTCTTGTCCTGTCTGAAGCCCTGGGCCTCTCTCCTCCTGTCCTGTCTGAAGCCCAGGCTCTCTCCTCTTGACTGAGGCTCCTTTGACCTCTCCGTCTGAAGCCCAAGGCCTCTTTCTTGTCCTGTCTGAAGCCCTGGGCCTGGTTTGACTCCTCCTGTCCTGTCTGAAGCCCTGGTTTCTTCCTGTTAGCATAAGGCTAGTTTGACCTCTTCGTTAGCATAAGGCTGGTTTGACCTCTTCGTTAGCATAAGGCTGGTTTGACTCTGACGTGGGCTGGTTTGACTGACGTAGGCTGGTTTGACTATCCGTTAGCATAAGGCTGGTTTGACTTCTTTGTTAGCAAAAGGCTATGCACTGTAAAATCATAGGGTTGGACTCCTCTGTCTCTTCTGACCAGCACGGGACTGTTTTAGGATTGTTTGATCACCATGTTGTTTGCTGTGTTTTGATCAAGTTTCTCACTGTACAATTCCTCCTTGTCCTCTTCTCCTTGTCCTCTTCCTGTCTTCTCTCCAGTCCGCAAGAGGCGAGTGGAGGGGGACCAGTAAGGGGCGGAGCCTGTCATGTCTCCCAGATCTGTCCCGTCGTCTCATCTCGCCGTATGGAATACATTTTCAGCCAATCCCCTGGTCTCATCTCACCGTGGACGTTAAGTCTTGTGCCAAAACCCGGAGCAAGGCGCCCTCAACCAGACGGGGACTGCGAATCCCAAATGGCACCCTTGTTCCCTACGTAGTGCACTACTTTTGATCCGAGCCCTAGGGGCTGTGATCGTGCCCTATAGAGAATAGGGTTCCATTTGAGACGCAGGTAACATCATCTATCTGAGGAGAAGAGAAATAACTGGAATAGCTCTCTCTAGTACCTACATATCTATACACACGTTGTTGTTATTATTATTATTATTGTTTATTATACTATTGTTAGAACTACAGCTGTACATCTTATTGTTTAGTTTTTTCAGGCGCTTTCTTTTTTTTTATTTTCTCTGAATGATTTATTTTCTGTTTTTACTGTGTTTAGAGCAACATGAACAGTACTGTAATCTAACCAAGTAACCATGGTTTTAAACATACTATCCTAACCTCTGACCTCTAACCCTACAGTGGTATAGGGCCCTGACCTCCAGCCCCTACAGTGGTACGGGACAGGCCTCCCTAGCTAGACTGCTGTATCTCTTGGTTCTGAAAGCTCTTGGTTCTGATCAGTGCTTCCTACACAGGGGGAAGAGAGAGGTTGATGTGATGGTGTCTGTTAACCTCCTGGGGTGAATGTGGTGGGTTGTCCTGGTAGGGCCGTCTGTTAACCTCCTGGGGTGGATGTGGTGGGTTGTCCTGGTAGGGCTGTCTGTTAACCTCCTGGGGTGGATGTGGTGGGTTGTCCTGGTAGGGCTGTCTGTTAACCTCCTGGGTATGTGGTGGGTTGTCCTGGTAGGGCTGTCTGTTAACCTCCTGGGGTGGATGTGGTGGGTTGTCCTGGTAGGGCTGTCTGTTAACCTCCTGGGGTGGATGTGGTGGGTTGTCCTGGTAGGGCTGTCTGTTAACCTCCTGGGGTGGATGTGGTGGGTTGTCCTGGTAGGGCCGTCTGTTAACCTCCTGGGGTGGATGTGGTGGGTTGTCCTGGTAGGGCTGTCTGTTAACCTCCTGGGGTTGGATGTGGTGGGTTGTCCTGGTAGGGCTGTCTGTTAACCTCCTGGGGTGGATGTGGTGGGTTGTCCTGGTAGGGCTGTCTGTTAACCTCCTGGGGTGGATGTGGTGGGTTGTCCTGGTAGGGCCGTCTGTTATTCTGTTAACCTCCTGGGGTGGATGTGGTGGGTTGTCCTGGTAGGGCCGTCTGTTAACCTCCTGGGGTGGATGTGGTGGGTTGTCCTGGTAGGGCTGTCTGTTAACCTCCTGGGGTGGATGTGGTGGGTTGTCCTGGTAGGGCCGTCTGTTAACCTCCTGGGGTGGATGTGGTGGGTTGTCCCGGTAGGGCCGTCTGTTAACCTCCTGGGGTGGATGTGGTGGGTTGGTACAGCTGTAGTGTACTCTGAGGAGTGTATGAGAACAGCTGCCTCTCTGAAAAAGTCTCAAGCCCTGAAGAACGTTTATAGATGTCTTAATACTGTCGTAAAGAATTTAAAGTCTTAAAGAATTAAAGTCTTACAATTGATAATATGGTGGATCTCTTTCAAACTCAACAGTTTTAAAAAAAATCGATTCAGACTCAGATTTAATGTGTTTATTTTTATTTCCCTCTTTATGTCACTGGGAAACGTATGTGGATGTTATTTAACCAAGTAAATACGAGGTTTTTAATCCACGACGATGAAGCATTGACCTGATCTTCTGTTCTCCTGTTATTGGTCTGGCGTGAACGTCAGCTCAACCAATGGGCTTCTCCGATACTGAACCATGCCAAAGACTAATGTGCAGCGCTTACATACATACTGGAGGAGATGCAACTCCATGTCACTATATTCTCTTTAGATTACACATATCCTGTCAGAGAGTAGGTTAGATTAGACTGAAAACATCTGGGTTCATTACACTTTTTTTAATTTGATGTGCACAGTGTCGTGTACAATGTCTTCATTTTTGATGTGCACTGTGTTCCTTCTCTCTGCTGGGCTGTTGTTGCTTATGGCGATGGAACAAGCAAAGATGGCCGTCAGTGGGGCAGTGTCTGTGTGAAGGAATGTCATGGTAATGGGAGAGACGCAGGAGAGAGCAACACACCACACACTGAGTGGCCTGGAAGCGGCTCCTGGAAGCGGCTCCTGGAAGCGGCTCCTGGAAGCGGCTCCTGGAAGCGGCTCCTGGAAGCGGCTCCTGGAAGCGGCTCCTGGAAGCGGCTCCTGGAAGCGGCTCCTGGAAGCGGCTCCTGGCCCTGGCATGTTACTCACTATGGAAGAAAACAGCATGCTGTGTTTAAACTCAGCTGGATTCTCCTGAGAACACTAGCCTGCTGTAAAACAGACAAAATACAGCTGGATGTTGACACTCACCATTTTATAGAGAATTACAAACTGGGTGGTTCAAGCCCTGAATGCTGATTGGCTGACAGCCATGGTACATCAGACCGTATACCACGGGTATGACAAAACATTTAATTTTTACTGCTCTAATTACATTGGTAACCAGTTTCTAATAGCAATAAGGCACCTTGGGGGTTTATATGGCTAATATACCACGGCTAAGGGCTGTGTCAAGGCACTCCACGCTGCGTCGTGCCTAAGAACAACCCTTAGCTGTGGTATATTGGCACTACAGGGGGGCTGTGCCTTATTGCTTAATTACAGGCTGGCCTCCTGGACTCACATGAATCCTACTGGACCAAAACTGCTGAATCTGTGTCCAGGAAACTGGTCCTATGTGTTGTTAATGTGGTAATCTGGAGTAGGATGTCCTCATGTTGAGATCATGTGGTTTGTCTGGACCAATACGATGCTCATGTTTAGTTTCTTAATCACATCTGGTGAACCAGCCAGTTAGTCAGTCTTGATTCTGTGGGTGGGATAGAGCGATGTGATTGGCTGACTAAGGTTATTTGGAGTGATGCTGTCTGCTTAACTATAATGTCTGAATCCCAAATGGTTCCCTGTTCCTTATATGGTGTGCTTCCTGTTGACCAGGGCCCATAGGGTGTAACCCAGGCTATAGTAACCTGGCTCTGTGCTCTGCTCTGTCCATAATCTGATCTTAATCATGTATATTGTTATAGTTGACCATCTCATCATGTTTAACCCTCACACACATTCCACACCGTCACACACACACCTGTGTGTATCAAGGAAATGTAAAGATTATTTCAATTTTTTTTTTTTTGTTGAATGTTGAAGCTCCATGTCTGAGACTAAAGAGTAGAGGAAGTAGGAAGCTGTACTGTTAATATTAACCACCAAGCCTGGTAGAAAGGCCATGTCAACTATAATACGTCCTCAACCAATAAATGTTTTTACATACGCTGTCCCTCTCTGTTGTCTTCACGTTTCATCCATGTGGTTCATTTTATAGTGCTACTGAATTCAATTCAATAACTTTTTGTATTGTTTCCCAAGGTGAACTTTTATGGTGTTGTAATTTTATTTTTTATTTTACCTTTATTTAACTAGACAAGTCAGTTAAGAACACATTCTTATTTTCAATTACAGCCTAGGAACAGTGGGTTAACTGCCTGTTCAGGGGCAGAACGACAGATTTGTACCTTGTCAGCTCGGGGGTTTGAACTCGCAACCTTCCGGTTACTAGTCCAACGCTCTAACCACTAGGCTACCCTGCCGCCTCTACGCTCTAACCACTAGGCTACCCTGCCGCCTCTACGCTCTAACCACTAGGCTACCCTGACGTAATCAATGTCTTTGTTCCAAGAAGAGAAATCCGTCTCAACATCATGCATTTATCAGAT
>NW_024609415.1:0-80000 GCF_018296145.1 Oncorhynchus tshawytscha | reverse complement strand
GAGAGGCTGGGCACCCCGACACGGATGGCTCCCTCTGCTGGGGAGAGGCTGGGCACCCCGACACGGATGGCTCCCTCTGCCGGGAGTACAGAGGCTGGGCACCCCGACACGGATGGCTCCCTCTGCCGGGAGTACAGAGGCTGGGCACCCCAACACGGATGGCTCCCTCTGCCGGGGAGAGGCTGGGCACCCCGACACGGATGGCTCCCTCTGCTGGGAGACAGAGGCTGGGCACCCCGACACGGATGGCTCCCTCTGCTGGGGAGAGGCTGGGCACCGCGACACGGATGGCTCCCTCTGCCGGGGTGAGGCTGGGCACCCCGACACGGATGGCTCCCTCTGCCGGGAGTACAGAGGCTGGGCACCCCGACACGGATGGCTCCCTCTGCCGGGAGTACAGAGGCTGGGCACCCCGACACGGATGGCTCCCTCTGCTGGGGAGAGGCTGGGCACCCCGACACGGATGGCTCCCTCTGCCGGGAGTACAGAGGCTGGGCACCCCGACACGGATGGCTCCCTCTGCTGGGGAGAGGCTGGGCACCGCGACACGGATGGCTCCCTCTGCCGGGGTGAGGCTGGGCACCCCGACACGGATGGCTCCCTCTGCCGGGAGTACCGAGGCTGGGCACCCCGACACGGATGGCTCCCTCTGCTGGGAAGAGGCTGGGCACCCCGACACGGATGGCTCCCTCTGCCGGGAGTACAGAGGCTGGGCACCCCGACACGGATGGCTCCCTCTATCGGGAGTACAGAGGCTGGGCACCCCGACACGGATGGCTCCCTCTGCTGGGGAGAGGCTGGGCACCCCGACACGGATGGCTCCAAGTACAGGTAATTAAGGGAAAGTACCAACCAGCCGTGGAGGCCACAAAAAAGGAGCACTGTGGCACACCGTGAGAAAGAACAGAGAGACACCAACACAGAGCAGAAGCTGAGAAGCATGACCGAGCCAAACCTACGTGATGTCGTTGTTATGTTTATTTTATTGCCTAGTAAAGTCGCATTTTCTGACTTGAACCTCCCTGTCTCTGTGTTAATCTCTGCACGCTCAACCCAACACCCCACGGTTTACCACAATAGTTTATCAAAATTGTATTTATTTTCAAATTCTTTGTGGATCTGTGTAATCGGAGGGAAATATGTGTCTCTAATATGGTCATACATTTGGCAGGAGGTTAAGAAGTGCAGCTCAGTTTCCACTTCATTTTTGTGGGCAGTGTGCACATAGCCTGTCTTCTCTTGAGAGCCAGGTCTGCCTACAGCGACCTTTCTCAGTAGCAAATGGTCACTGAATCTATACATAGTCAAAGCTTGGTCAGGTATTCTGCCACTGTGTACTCTCTGTTTAGAGCCAAATAGCATTCTAGGTTACTCTGTTTTTTTGTTAATTCTTTCCAATGTGTCAAGTTTTTGTTTTCTCATGATTTAGTTGGGTGTAATTGTGTTGCTGTTCTGGGGGTCTGTTTGTGTTAGTGAACAGAGCTCCAGGACCAGCTTGCTTAGGGGACTCTTCTCCAGGCTCATCTCTGTAGGGCGATAGGTTCTATAACTCATTCAAGTATTTTTAGCCAGATCCTAATTGGTATGTTAAATCTTATGTTCCTTTTGATGGCATAGAAGGCTCTTCTTGCCTTGTCTCTCAGATCGTTCAAGGCTTTGTGGAAGTTACCTGTGGTGCTGATGTTTATGCCGAGGAATGTATAGTTTTTTGTGTGCTCTACGGCAACGGTGTCTAGATGGAATTTGTGGTTCTGGCAACTGGACCTTTTGGGAAACACCTGTATTTTTGTCTTACTGAGATTTACTGTCAGGGTCCAGGTCTGGCAGAATTTGTGCAGAAGATCTAGGTGCTGCTGTGGGCCCTCCTTGGTTGGGGACAGAAGCACCAGATCATCAGCAAACAGTAGACATTTAACTTCAGATTCTAGTAGGGTGAGGCCTGGGTGCTGCAGACTGTTCTAGTGCCCTCGCCAATTAATTGATATATATGTTGAAGAGGGTGGGGCTTAAGCTGCATCCCTATCCCACCACACGGCCCTGTGGAAAGAAGTGTGTTTTTTTGCCAATTTTAACCGCACACTTGCTGTTTGTATACATGGATTTTATAATGTATGTTTTTCCCCCAACACCACTTTCCATCAATTTGTGTAGCAGACACTCATGTCAAAAGAGTTTTTGACAGCATGAGAAGACTTTGCCTTTGTTTTGGTTGTTTTGTTTGTCAATTATGGTGTGCAGGGTGAATATGTGGTCTGTTGTATGCTAATTTGGTAAAAAGCCAATTTGATAAATCTCTCTCTCTCCCCATACCTGGCCTCTAAATACACCTCTGCTGTCTTCAACCAGGATCTCAGCGATCACTTTCTCATTGCCTGCGTGCGTACTGGGTCCATGGTCAAATGACCACCCCACATCACTGTCAAACGCTCCCTAAAACACTTCAGCTAGCAGGCCTTTCTAATTGACCTGGCCCGGGTATCCTGGAAGGATATTGACCTCATCCTGTCAGTAGAGGATGCCTGGTTGCTCTTCAAGAGTACTTTCCTCTCCATCTTAAATTAGCATGCCCGTTCAAAAAAAAATGAACTAAGAACAGATATAGCCCATCCTGTGGCGTTCTGCATCAGCATCGAATAGCCCCCGCGATATGCAACTTTTCAGGGAAGTCAGGAACCAATATACTTAGTCAGTTAGGAAAGCAAAGGCTAGCTTTTTCAAACAGAAATTTGCTTCCTGTAGCACTAATTCCAAAAAGTTTTGGGACACTATAAAGTCCATGGAGAATAAGAGCAACTCCTCCCAGCTTCCCACTGCACTGAGGATAGGACAAACTGTCACCACCGATAAATCTATGATAATCGATCATTTCAATAAGCATTTTTCCATGGCTGGTGATGAGGGCATGCTTTCCACCTGGCTACCCCTACCCTGGCCAACATCTCAGCACCCCCTGCAGCAACTTGCCCAACCCCGCCACCTCCACCCGCTTCTCCTTCACCCAAATCCAGACAGAACTGCAAAATTACTAGCCTGTTCAACCTCTCTTTTGTATTGTCTGAGATCCCTAAAGATTGAACGCTGCCACGGTCATCCCCCTCTTCAAAGGGGGAGACATTCTAGACCCAAACTGTTATAGACCCAGACCCAAACTGTTACATCCATCCTGCCCTGACCTTTTATAAAGTCCTTCTAGACCCAAACTGTTATAGACCCATATCCATCCTGTTAAAGTAAAGTCAGATCACTGACCATTTCGAATCCCACCGTACCTTGCCACTATGCAATCTGGTTTCAGAGCTGGTCATGGGTGCACCTCAGCCACGCTCAAGGTCCTAAACAATATCATAACCTCCATCGATAAAAGACAGTACTGTGCAGCCGTCTTCATCGACCTGGCCAAGGCTTTCGACTCTGTCAATCACCGCATTCTTATCGGCAGACTCAATAGCTTTGGCTTCTCAAATGACTGCCTCGCCTGGTTCACCAACTACTTCTCAGATAGAGTTCAGTGTGTCAAATTGGAGGGCCTGTTGTCCGGACCTCTGGCAGTCTCTATGGGGTGCCACAGGGTTCAGTTCTTGGGCCGACTCTTTTCTCTGTATTTATCAATGATGTCGCTCTCGCTGCTGGTGATTCTTTGATCCACCTCTACGCAGACGACACCATTCTGTATACTTCTGGCCCTTCTTTGGACACTGTGCTAACAAACCTCCAAACGAGTTTCAACGCCATACAACACTCCTTCCGTGGCCTCCAACTGCTTTTAAATGCTAGTAAAACTAAGTGCATGCTCTTCAACCGATTGCTGTCCGCACCCTCCCGCCTGACAAGCATATGGATGGTTCTGACCTAGAATATGTGGGCAACTACAAATACCTAGGTGTCTGGTTAGACTGTAAACTCTCCTTCCAGACTCATATTAAGCATCTCCAATCCAAAATTAAATCTAGAATCGGCTTCCTATTTCGCAACAAATCAAATCAAATCAAATTTATTTATATAGCCCTTCGTACATCAGCTGATATCTCAAAGTGCTGTACAGAAACCCAGCCTAAAACCCCAAACAGCAAGCAATGCAGGTGTAGAAGCACGGTGGCTAGGAAAACTCCCTGGAAAGGCCAAAACCTAGGAAGAAACCTAGAGAGGAACCAGGCTATGTGGGGTGGCCAGTCCTCTTCTGGCTGTGCCGGGTGGAGATTATAACAGAACATGGCCAAGATGTTCAAATGTTCATAAATGACCAGCATGGTCGTATAATAATAAGGCAGAACAGTTGAAACTGGAGCAGCAGCACGGTCAGGTGGACTGGGGACAGCAAGGAGTCATCATGTCAGGTAGTCCTGGGGCATGGTCCTAGGGCTCAGGTCCTCCGAGAGAGAGAAAGAAAGAGAGAATTAGAGACAAAGCATCCTTCACTCATGCTGCCAAACATACCCTTGTAAAACTGACTATCCTACCGATCCTTGACTTTGGCGATGTCATTTACAAAATATTCCCCAACATACTCAGCAAACTGGAAGTAGTCTATCACAGTGCCATCCGTTTTATCACCAAAGCCCCATATACTACCCACCACTGCGACCTGTATGCCCTCGTTGGCTGGACCTCAATACATATCCGTCGCCAAACCCACTGGCTCCAGGTCATCTATAAGTCTTTGCTAGGTAAAGCCCCACCTTATCTCAGTTCACTGATCACCATAGCAACACCCACCTGTAGCACGCGCTCCAGCAGGTATATCTCACTGGTCATCCCCAAAGCCAACACTTCCTTTGGCCGCCTTTCCTTCCAGTTCTCTGCTGCCAAAGACTGGAATGAATTGCAAAAACCTCTGAAGCTGGAGTCTTATATCTCCCTCTAACTTTAAGCATCAGCTGTCTGAGCAGCTTACCGATCACTGTACCTGTACACAGCCCATCTGTAAATAGCACACCCGACTACCTCATCCCCATATTATTACTTACCCTCTTGCTCTTTTGAACCCTAGTATCTCTACTTGCACATCATCATCTGCACATCTACAGTTGAAGTCTGAAGTTTACATACACATAGGCTGGAGTCATTAAAACTCGTTTTTCAACCACTCCACAAATTTCTTGTTAACAAACTATAGTTTTGGCAAGTCAGTTAGGACATCTACTTTGTGCATGACACAGGTACTTTTTCCAACAATTGTTTACAGACAGATTATTTCACTTAGAATTCACTGTATCACAATTCCAGTGTGTCAGAAGTTTACATACACTAAGTTGACTGTGCCTTTTAAACAGCTTGGAAAATTCCAGAAAATTATGTCATGGCTTTAGAAGCTTCTGAGTCAATTAGAGGTGGACTTGTGGATGTATTGCATGGCCTGCCTTCAAACTCAGTGCCTCTTTGCTTGACATCATGGGAAACTCAAAAGAAATCAGTTAAGACCTCAGAAAACAAATTGTAGACCTCCACAAGTCTGGTTCATCATTGGGAGCAATATCCAAACACCTAAAGGTACCACGTTCATCTGTACAAACAATAGTACGCAAGTATAAACACCATGGGACCACTCAGCCGTCATACCTCTCAGGAAGGAGATGCGTTCTGTCTCCTAGAGATGAATGTACTTTGGTGCGAAAAGTGCAAATCAATTCCAGAACAACAGCAAAGGACCTTGTGAAGATGCTGGAGGAAACCGGTACAAAAGTATCTATATCCACATTAAAATGGGTCCTATATCGACATAACTTGAAAGGCCGCTCATCAAGGAAGAAGCCACTGCTCCAAAACCGCCATAAAAAAGCCAGACTACGGTTTGCAACTGCACATGGGGACAAAGATTGTACTTTTTGGAGAAATGTCCTCTGGTCTGAAGAAACAAAAATAGAACTGTTTGGCCATAAGGACCATCGTTATGTTTGGAGGAAAAAGGGGAATGCTTGCAAGCCGAAGAACACCATCCCAACCGTGAAGCACGGGGGTGGCAGCATCATGTTGTGGGGGTGCTTTGCTGCAGGAGGGACTGGTGCACTTCACAAAATAGATGGCATCATGAGGCAGGAAAATGATGTGGATATATTGAAGCAACATCTCAAGACATCAGTCAGGAATTTAAAGCTTGGTCGCAAATGGGTCTTCCAAATGGACAATGACCCCAAGCATGTTGGGGAATAATCAGAATTAGGTGGTAACATAGGTAAGATGTTTTATATTCATCATATGTTTGTAAGTTACTTCTCATCAGAATGTGTTTGTAATACTGTGGCGGGGTTGCAGTATCTGGTCTCTGTCAAAACTAAGTTGCTTGGGCCGGAGAGAGGGAGAGGTCAAGCGTGTATCTCTTGGCTCCACAATGTCTGTGTGCCAGTGTGTCTCTGTGATCTTGTCAAGATAGGATGGATTTGATATATGGCTGTTGATATGGAGGATTTGCTGGGTTCTGAGTTTGAGAAAAGAGCATAGTTTAGGAGACAAAGCTGAACAATAAATTATGCCTAATGCTGTCTGGCTATGTGTGTCTTTGCTATAAAGGATCTCAGTTACAATGTGTAAGGGACTCTCAGAGAATTCATTTATAGACACTGAAATTATCTGAGAGTCACAGGGTTGTGATGGAGCTCATAAAATTAAAGATGGACTTTGTGATAACTAACTCTGACTTGTGTGTGGTTTGCACTCACGATTTGGTAAATACAGGAAATTTCCACGACAAGCATACTTCCAGATTTGTGGCAAAATGGCTTAATGACAACAAAGTCAAGGTATTGGAATGGTCATCACAAAGCCCTGACCTCAATTCCAATCGAAGATTTGTGGGCAGAACTGAAAAAGCGTGTGTGAGCAAGGAGGCCTTCAAACCTGACTCAGTTACACCAGCTCTGTCAGGAGGAATGGGCCAAAATTCACCCAACTTATTGTGGGAAGTTTGTGGAAGGCTACCCGAAACGTTTGACCCAAGTTAAACAATTTAAAGGCAATGCTACCAAATACTAATTGAGTGTATGTAAACTTCTGACCCACTGGGAATGTGATGAAAGAAATAAAAGATTAAATAAATCATTCTCTCTACTATTATTCTGACATTTCACATTCTTAAAATAAAGTGGTGATCCTAACTGACCTAAAACAGGGAATTTTTTAATAGGATTAAATGTCAGGAATTGTGAAAAACTGAGTTTAAATGTATTTGGCTAAGGTGTATGTAAACTTCCGACTTCAACTGCATCACTCCAGTATTAATGCTAAATTGTAATTATTTTCGCCTCTAGGGCCTATTTATTGGCTACTTCTCTAATCTTCTACATTTGCATACACTGAACATAGATTGTTCTATTTTTATTTTCTTTTGTGTTATTGACTGTACGTTTGTTGTTGTATCTGTCGAACTGCTTTGCTTTATCTTGGCCAGGTCGCAGTCGCAAATGAGAACTTGTTCTCAACTGGCCTACCTGGTTAAATAAAGGTGAAATAAAAATGTTTAAAAGAAAATAATTCCAGGATCTTTATTGTTCAACGGGTGAGCCCCTCTCTCTACCAAATGAGAAAGGTCCTGTGCTGTGTGTCATCACCCAACATTGATGCTCCGCACTGCTCACTCTCAGCACCCAAAACTGCAGTTAGAGTGTAGTACACAGCAGTTATTCTGCAATTACGGCGTCCAAAATACCACAGTCGACTACGGATTCTGCACTTTTATAAACTGCAATCTTTTATGTCAGGGTTAAATTGTAAAATAACACAATGATTTCCATTAACGTATTAATCTGATGCATGTTTACGTGCACCTTATTTCACAGCGCTCATCTGCCGCCACCAGGTGGATATTCAACGCAGTTAATCGTGTCGTGCGGAACTGGGAAAACGCTCCTCTGTCACTTCCGGTTCGTCCTCATCGTAAAAAGAAATGGCGGACATGGACGAACTGTTCGGGAGTGATGGGGACAGTGACAACGAACAAAGAGGTGAAGTTAGCCATCAAAATGCTGTTCCGAAAAGTTAGCTAAACACGTCTAAAGTGACGCTAGATGAATAGCTTTATGCAGTTACAGCTAGTAGGTTAGCTAATGTGATTTAGCTAAGGCCGGTTGGCTGATGCTAGCGAAGCTAACGTTAAGTAGCTAACAAGTAGCTAACGTTAGTAAAGAGGACCTTTGAGAATATCCATCAACAACCTAACTAGAACCAAAATAGCCAGTACATACTTGGTCCAGCACATTAACGTTAGCTAGCTAACCATTCAAGCTCCCCATAGGGCGTGCGTAGCTAACGTTAGTATTTGTGTTTATTTCACATGCATGTACATTTCCCCTCTGCTGAAAGCTAACATGACCGTGTGTGTGTGTGTGTGTGTGTGTGTGTGCAGTGGTCTCAGCAGTGGCGTCTGGCTCTGGTTCAGGTTCTGAATCTGAGCCGGAGATGCCCCGGTCCCGTTCCCATAGTAACGCCTCCGGCAGCGATGATGATGGACAAGATGGGGGAAAGCCCAACACCAAGGTGAGGTCCAGTTGTTTCAATACATACACACACACACACACACAGGAAACACTCTTAACCACAATAATGACATTGTATAACTCTATGAACCAGGAGCTGTTTGGGGATGACAGTGAAGAGGAACGCCAGAGCCGACACAGCGACAACCAATCAAACCTGTCGGAACGCTCAGGAAACCAGTCAGACGCCAGCATGCACTCGGAGCCCGAGGACAATGACCAGTCAGACGCGGAGCAGCACAGTGGGTCGGAGAGAGGGCACCGGGAGGAAGAGGAGGAAGATGGAGATGGAAGGTCAGAGGCAGGCAGTCCAGTATCGGGGGTGGGAAGCCCCAGGTCTGGGAGGGGCAGTGCTCGCTCTGAGAAGAGGTGAGGAGGAATGATTATGGATGGGTTTTATATAGGCTAGTGCTTTTTCAACAAATTTCATTGGAATGTACATAATGCATAATAACTTTTTTTCCTGCCAGTATCCATAGCGACCCCGGCACCCCCCACTCAGCTCCCGGCACCCCCACTCGGCTCCCGGCACCCCCCCTCGGCTCCCGGCACCCCCACTCGGCTCCCGGCACCCCCACTCGGCTCCCGGCACCCCCACTCGGCTCCCGGCACCCCCACTCGGCTCCCGGCACCCCCACTCGGCTCCCGGCACCCCCACTCCGCGCCCGGCACCCCTCACTCCGCGCCCGGCACCCCCACTCCGCGCCCGGCACCCCCTGTCAGACCCCGGCACCCCCTGTCAGACCCCGGCACCCCCTGTCAGACCCCGGCACCCCCACTCAGGGCCCGGCACCCCCCACTCAGGGCCTGGAACTCCCCACTCAGATGGGGAGGGGTCAGGCAAGGAGAACCAATCAGATGATGAAAAGTGGGGAGGAGGGGCTAAGAGTGACCAATCAGAGGATGAGGAAGAGGAGAAGAAGCAGCACCAATCGGATGAAGAGCGAGAGAATTCTGATGAGGACGGGGCGGGGCACAGGAGCAGGAAGAAGTCAGGTATTGAAGAAAGTGTGTGTGTGTGTGTGTAGTCTGAAGGACCTTCCTCTAGCCACTCACTAGATCAGCCTTGGAGTTTGAAAAGAAAATTGTAGCAACCTTCAGCAACATCTGCTTTTCTCTTGTATTAATGTACTCTATCAAGCTTTACCAATATGATACTGTTCTATCACATCCTATATGACATTGGTTGCTGCTGTGCCCTTGAACAAGGCACTTAACCCCCCACAGCAGCAGTTCCCTGTGAACCCAGTCTGGCAGCTCCCCTTACCACTAAAAAAACCTCTACACAGTGCATTGTGAAAGTATTCAGACCCCTTGGCTTTTTCCACATTTTGTTACATTACAGCCATATTCTAAAATGGATTAAATACTTTTCTGTCATCAATCTACACACAATAATCCATAATGACAAAAGAAACTGAAATATTATATTTACATAAGTATTCAGACCCTTTACACAGTACTTTGTGGCAGCACCTTTGGCAGCGATTACAGCCATGAATCTTCTTGGGTATGACGCTACAAGCTTGTCACACCTGTATTTGAGGAGTTTCTCCCATTATTCTCTGCAGATCCTATCAAGCTCTATCGTGTTGGTTGCGGAGCATCGCTAGCATCGCTGCACAGCTTTTTTCAGGTCTCTCCAGAGATGTTGGATTGGGTTCATGTCCGGGATTTGTATGGGCCACTGAAGGACATTCAGAAACTTGTCCCGAAGTCACTCCTCCGTTGTCTTGGCTGTGTGCTTAGGGTTGTTGTCCTGTTAGAAGGTGAACCTTCACCTCAGGCTGAGGTCCTGAGCACTTTGGAGCACGTACTTTGCTCCATTCATCTTTTCCTCGATCCTAGTCAGTCTCCCAGTCCCTGCCGCTGAAAAACATCCCCACAGCATGCTGCCACCCTCATGCTTCACCGTAGGGATGGTGCCAGGTTTCATCCAGACGTGATGCTGCCACCACCATGCTTCACCGTATAGGGATGGTGCCAGGTTTCATCCAGACGTGATGCTGCCACCACCATGCTTCACCGTAGGGATGGTGCCACGTTTCCTCCAGACGTGACACTTGGCATTCAGGCCAAAGAGTTCAATCTTGGTTTCATCAAACCAGAAAATATTTTTTCTCATGGTCTAAAAATCCTTTAGGTGCCTTTTGGCAAACTCCAAGTGGGCTGTCATGTGCCTTTTACCTAGGAGTGGCTTCTGTCTGGCCACTCTACCATAAAGGCCTGATTGGTGAAGTGCTGTAGAGTTGGTTGTCCTTCTGGAAGGTTCTCCAATCTCCACAGAGGAACTCTGGAGCTCTGCCAGAGTGACCATTGGGTTCTTGGTCACCTCTCTGACCAACGCCCTTCTCCGACTGCTCAGTTTGTCCGGCCGGCCAGCTCTAGGAAGAGTCTTGGTGGTTCCAAACTTCTTCCATTTAAGAATGATGGAGGCCACTGTGTTCTTGGGGACCTTAAATGCTTCAGACATTTTTTTGGTAGCCTTCCCCAGATCTGTACCTCGATACAATCCTGTCAAAATAATTTAATCAATTTTAGAGTAAGACTGTAACGTAACAAAATGTGGAAAAAGTCAAGGGGTCTGAATACATTCAGAATGCACTGTATGTTGATGTGTCTTCTTTCAGAGGGGTTGGGTTAAAAGGGAAGTAACATTTCGATTGGACCTTGTGTGCAATTGACCAGTAAAATGATCTTTAATCTTTGTTTGAGCAATGACTGGAAGTCTACAGGAGAATTATAATCATTAAATGATGTGTGTGTGTGTGTGTGTGCTTCAGAGTCTGCGAAGGGCAGTGACAGCGAGGATGACTTCGTCGGACGGAAGAACAAGAAAATGGCGTCTGCCTCGGACTCTGACAGCGATGTTGGCGCCAAGAAGGAGATGGCGGCGGCGTCTGGCTCAGACTCTGACAGCGATGTTGGAGCCAAGAAGAAGATGGCTGTGTCTGGCTCAGACTCTGACAGCGACGTTGGAGCCAAGAAGAAGATGGCTGTGTCTGGCTCAGACTCTGACAGCGACGTTGGAGCCAAGAAGAAGATGGCTGTGTCTGGCTCAGACTCTGACAGCGATGTTGGAGCCAAGAAGAAGGGTAAAGGTAAACCTAGATCTGAAGGCTGGTTGCAAAAATAACTTTCCCAAAAATCCCTGGTTTTCCAGAAATCCTAGTTGGAGGATTCCGGATTTCCTCCTTATCCCCGCCTGCATCCGGGAGTCTTCCAACCGGGAATTCTGGAAAACTTGGGCGTTTAGAAAAATGCAACCCTAATCTGAAGAGTCCTATAGGAGGTCTCCTCAACACATACTAGAGGAGAAGATCCAAGGTTCCTCCTGGTGTAGGCTTGGCTGGTATATATCATATATACCAGGGATCATCAACTAGATTCAGGCTGATTTTAAAAAATATTATTCTTGAGTGGATGTTCCGGGAACATAATTACAAATCATTTGTAGACTGCAAATTGACCACAAAAAAACCCAAACGGAGATAATATTTGACTAAAACATCATCATTTCAAACCTTGCTTACATTTGTATGGATAATATATGGGAAAACTTGGGAACCGATTTTCCAGAATTTAAAATCACTTGGAGCTGATTTTCCTGGTGTTTTTAGGCTTTTATGTAAAAAAAACAACAACATTTGTTCAACTTAAATAAAAACCGTTTGGCCAGTGGGCCGCCATTTGAGGAACCCTGATATATACAGGATACCGTGTCCCGGGGTATTTGCAAATAGCCACAGGATGGTTTTGCAATAACATTGTAAATATTTTTTTATTTTACCTTTATTTAACCAGGCAAGTCAGTTAAGAACAAATTCTTATTTTCAATGACGGCCAAGGAACAGTGGGTTAACTGTCTGTTCAGGGGCAGAACGACAGATTTGTACCATGTCAGCTCGGGGGTTTGAACTTGCAACCTTACGGTTACTAGTCCAACGCTCTAACCACTAGGCTACCCTGCCGCCCCTCCACTCTAACCACTAGGCTACCCTGCCGCCCCTCCACTCTAACCACTAGGCTACCCTGCCGCCCCTCCACTCTAACCACTAGGCCACCCTGCCGCCCCTCCACTCTAACCACTAGGCCATCCTGCCGCCCCTCCACTCTAACCACTAGGCCATCCTGCCGCCCCTCCACTCTAACCACTAGGCTACCCTGCCACCTCTATCTCATTTATTTAATCAATTAGAATATTTGTAGCTACTTTTTATGTACTGCAGTAATCTTGCAATGCGCTTGGTGGTCTGCTTTCTCCTGTCACATTATTTTACATTCTGGAGCCTTGAGTCACTCACTGTTGTGCAGCATGAGCCAGGAGATGTAGTTACACATATTCGGCAGCTAAATATCTTCTCACTATTAAGTTGACTGTTTAAAAGGTGCTAAATGCTCTGCAGTTGTGGATTTGGTTTGCTAATTTAGTAGCTAGTTATCTAGCTAAGTGGTTAGTTTCTTCCAAAATCAAGTTTTGCTTGATAACAGAAGAGAATCCCCTGAGGGTCAGGAGAATCACTGAGGGTCAGGAGAAACAGAGGGTCAGGAGAAACCCCTAGAGGGTCAGGAGAAACCCCTAGAGGGTCAGGAGAAACCCCTAGAATCAGGAGAAACCCTTCAGGAGAAACCCCTAGAGGGTCAGGAGAAACCCCTGACTGGAGAAACCCCTAGAGGGTCAGGAGAAACCCCTAAATGTCAGGAGAATCCCCTGAGGATCAGGAGAATTTGGTCAGGAGAATCCCCTAGAGGGTCAGGAGAATTATCAGGAGAATCCCCTAAGGAGAATCCCCTAGTGGGTCAGGAGAAACCCCTAGTGGGTCAGGAGAAACCCCTAGAGGGTTTTGCTTGAAACCCCTAGAGGGTCAGGAGAAACCCCCCCTAGAGGGTCAGGAGAAACCCCTAGAGGGTCAGGAGAAACCCCTAGAGGGTCAGGAGAAACCCCTAGAGGGTCAGGAGAAACCCCTAGAGGGTCAGGAGAATCCCTAGAGGGTCAGGAGAATCCCCTAGAGGGTCAGGAGAATCCCCTAGTGGGTCAGGAGAATCCCCTAGTGGGTCAGGAGAATGCTATTGTCTGTTCTGCAAATAGTTTGTCAGAGACTCTAAAATGTTCGCAATGCACTCGTTAGCATTTAGCTAGGATTCACTATGGGATTTCACATGTACTTATTAGCATTGGTAACCTCCATATTGCAGAGGCTCAGTGGGGTTTGAAAACAGCGCCTCTTGTGTTCAGTGCCGGTATTACTGAATATCCCAGGATGGGTCGGTATGAAGGTATGTCAGTCTGGATACCACCCAAGCTGACTCCGATGCACTTTGAGGAGGGGTCAGGGTATAATCCCTCCATGTTCCACTCCTACCTGTTACGGGTCAAAGGTTAGGGTTCAGGACTCCTCTTTCTCCATCTCTTCCTCAGGTAAGAAGCCAGCAGCAGACGACCTGTTTGGAGAGGCAGACGACATCTCATCAGACAGTGATGCTGAGAAACCTCCCACTCCAGGACAACCCCTGGTGAGGCATACTTTACCCCCCCCTCCCACTCCAGGACAACCCCTGGTGAGACATACTTTACCCCCCCCTCCAGGACAACCCCTGGTGAGACATACTTTACCCCCCCCACTCCAGGACAACCCCTGGTGAGACATACTTTACCCCCCCCCCACTCCAGGACAACCCCTGGTGAGACATACTTTACCCCCCCCACTCCAGGACAACCCCTGGTGAGACATACTTTACCCCCCACTCCAGGACAACCCCTGGTGAGACATACTTTACCCCCCCACTCCAGGACAACCCCTGGTGAGACATACTTTACCCCCCACTCCAGGACAACCCCTGGTGAGACATACTTTACCCCCCCCACTCCAGGACAACCCCTGGTGAGACATACTTTACCCCCCACTCCAGGACAACCCCTGGTGAGACATACTTTACCCCCCCACTCCAGGACAACCCCTGGTGAGACATACTTTACCCCCCCCCACTCCAGGACAACCCCTGGTGAGACATACTTTACCCCCCACTCCAGGACAACCCCTGGTGAGACATACTTTACCCCCCACTCCAGGACAACCCCTGGTGAGACATACTTTACCCCCCACTCCAGGACAACCCCTGGTGAGACATACTTTACCCCCACTCCAGGACAACCCCTGGTGAGACATACTTTACCCCCCCACTCCAGGACAACCCCTGGTGAGACATACTTTACCCCCCCACTCCAGGACAACCCCTGGTGAGAGACACTTTACCCCCATGTCCAGGACAACCCCTGGTGAGAGTCTGTTTACCCCTCCCTGTCCAGGACAACCCCTGGTGAGTCTCCCTGTGTGTGGTCAACCCCTGGTGAGTGACTCTGTGTGTGTGTCCCCTGTGGACAACCCCTGGTGAGAGACTCCCTGTGTGTGTGTCCCTCCAGGACAACTCCCTGTGTGTGTCTCCCTGGTGTGTGTCCCAACCCCTGGTGAGACATACTTTACCCCCACTCCAGGACAACCCCTGGTGAGACATACTGTCTCCCCCCCTCCAGGACAACCCCTGGTGAGACATACTTTACTCCCCACTCCAGGACAACCCCTGTGTGAGACATGTGTTTACCCCCCCCACTGTGGACAACCCTGGTGAGACACACTGTTACCTCTGCATGTTACAAGAACTAATAATGTGTGTGTGTCTCCTGTGTGTGTGTCTCCCTGTGTGTGTGTCTCCCTGTGTGTGTGTCCCTGTGTGTGTGTCTCCCTGTGTGTGTGTCTCCCTGTGTGTGTGTCTCCCTGTCTCCTGTGTGTGTGTCTCCCTGTGTGTGTGTCTCCCTGTGTGTGTGTCTCCCTGTGTGTGTGTCTCCCTGTGTGTGTGTGTGTGTCTCCCTGTGTGTGTGTCTCCCTGTGTGTGTGTCTCCCTGTGTGTGTGTCTCCCTGTGTGTGTGTCTCCCTGTGTGTGTGTCTCCCTGTGTGTGTGTCTCCCTGTGTGTGTGTCTCCCTGTGTGTGTGTCTCCCTGTGTGTGTGTCTCCCTGTGTGTGTGTCTCCCTGTGTGTGTGTCTCCCTGTGTGTGTGTCTCCCTGTGTGTGTGTCTCCCTGTGTGTGTGTGTGTGTGTCTCCTGTGTGTGTGTCTCCCTGTGTGTGTGTCTCCCTGTGTGTGTGTCTCCCTGTGTGTGTGTCTCCCTGTGTGTGTGTCTCCCTGTGTGTGTGTCTCCCTGTGTGTGTGTCTCCCTGTGTGTGTGTCTCCCTGTGTGTGTGTCTCCCTGTGTGTGTGTCTCCCTGTGTGTGTGTCTCCCTGTGTGTGTGTCTCCCTGTGTGTGTGTCTCCCTGTGTGTGTCTCCCTGTGTGTGTGTCTCCCTGTGTGTGTGTCTCCCTGTGTGTGTGTCTCCCTGTGTGTGTGTCTCCCTGTGTGTGTGTCTCCCTGTGTGTGTGTGTCCCTGTGTGTGTGTCTCCCTGTGTGTGTGTCTCCCTGTGTGTGTGTGTGTGTGTCTCCCTGTGTGTGTGTCTCCCTGTGTGTGTGTCTCCCTGTGTGTGTGTCTCCCTGTGTGTGTGTCTCCCTGTGTGTGTGTCTCCCTGTGTGTGTGTCTCCCTGTGTGTGTGTCTCCCTGTGTGTGTGTCTCCCTGTGTGTGTGTCTCCCTGTGTGTGTGTCTCCCTGTGTGTGTGTCTCCCTGTGTGTGTGTCTCCCTGTGTGTGTGTCTCCCTGTGTGTGTGTCTCCCTGTGTGTGTGTCTCCCTGTGTGTGTGTCTCCCTGTGTGTGTGTCTCCCTGTGTGTGTGTCTCCCTGTGTGTGTGTCTCCCTGTGTGTGTGTCTCCCTGTGTGTGTGTCTCCCTGTGTGTGTGTCTCCCTGTGTGTGTGTCTCCCTGTGTGTGTGTCTCCCTGTGTGTGTGTCTCCCTGTGTGTGTGTCTCCCTGTGTGTGTGTCTCCCTGTGTGTGTGTCTCCCTGTGTGTGTCCCTGTGTGTGTCTCCCTGTGTGTGTGTCTCCCTGTGTGTGTGTCTCCCTGTGTGTGTGTCTCTCCTGTGTGTGTGTCTCCTGTGTGTGTGTCTCTGTGTGTGTGTGTCTCTCTGTGTGTGTGTGTCTCTCTGTGTGTGTGTGTCTCTCTGTGTGTGTCTCTGTGTGTGTCTCTGTGTGTGTTGTGTGTGTCTCTCTGTGTGTGTTGTGTGTGTCTCTCTGTGTGTGTTTGTGTGTGTGTGTCTCTCTGTGTGTGTTTGTGTGTGTGTCTCTCTGTGTGTGTTGTGTGTGTGTGTCTCTGTGTGTGTTTGTGTGTGTGTGTGTCTGTCTCTCTGTGTGTGTTTGTGTGTGTCTCTCTGTGTGTGTTTGTGTGTGTCTCTCTGTGTGTGTTTGTGTGTGTGTCTCTCTGTGTGTGTTTGTGTGTGTCTCTCTGTGTGTGTTTGTGTGTGTGTGTCTCTCTGTGTGTGTTTGTGTGTGTGTCTCTCTGTGTGTGTGTGTGTGTGTGTCTCTCTGTGCGGGTTTCTCTCCCCAGGACCAAGAGGATGGTATGGAAGGGGAGCAGGCTGAGGAGGAGCCCGTCCCAGAGACTCGTATCGAGGTGGAGATTCCTAAAGTCAGCACTGATCTAGGATCAGACCTCTACTTCGTCAAACTACCCAACTTCCTCTCTGTTGAGCCCAGGTTAGACTCACCCCAGATGGTCCCAGTTCACTTACTGACCCTCCCCCTGGACCCTAACCCTGACCCCTAACTCTGACCTTCTCCTGAGCATTCCATGTTTTCAGATGTGAAGGTCTGGATAGGTAGAAGCAGTGTCTTCTCTCTGAACTCTGTCTGATGTGATGTGTGTGTTCCTCTCTGTTCAGACCCTTTGACTCCCAGTACTATGAAGATGAGTTTGAGGATGAGGAGATGTTGGATGAAGAGGGACGGACCAGGCTCAAACTGAAGGTGTGTGTGTGCTCAGTTCTTGCCCTGTGTGTGTGATGTGACGTGACAGTGTTGTGTATTGATGTGACAGTGTTGTGTATTGATGTGACAGTGTTGTGTATTGATGTGACAGTGTTGTGTATTGATGTGACAGTATTGGTGTGATGTGACAGTGTTGTGTATTGATGTGACAGTGTTGTGTGTGTGTGATGTGACAGTATTGTGTGTGTTGTGATGTGACAGTATTGTGTGTGTTGTGATGTGACAGTGTTGTGTTGTGATGTGACAGTGTTGTGTATTGATGTGACAGTGTTGTGTATTGATGTGACAGTGTTGTGTATTGATGTGACAGTGTTGTGTATTGATGTGACAGTGTTGTGTATTGATGTGACAGTGTTGTGTTTGTGTATTGATGTGACAGTGTTGTGTGTGTGTGTGTGTGATGTGACGGTGTTGTGTGTGTGTGTGTGTGATGTGACAGTGTTGTGTACAGTGTGACAGTGTGTGTGTGTGATGTGACAGTGTTGTGTGTGTGATGTGACAGTGTTGTGTGTGTGATGTGACAGTGTTGTGTTGTGTGTGATGTGACAGTGTTGTGTGTGTGATGGGACAGTGTGTGTGATGGGACAGTGTTGTGTGTGTGTGTGTGATGGGACGGTGTTGTGTGTGTGTGATGGGACGGTGTTGTGTGTGTGTGATGGGACGGTGTTGTGTGTGTGTGATGGGACGGTGTTGTGTCTGTGTGTGATGGGACGGTGTTGTGTGTGTGTGATGGGACAAGTTGTGTCTGTGTGTGATGGGACGGTGTGTGTGTGATGGGACGGTGTGTGTGAACGGTGTTGTGTGTGTGATGGGATGGTGATGTGTTCTGTGTGATGTGACAGTGTTGTGATGTAACAGTGCTCTGTGTGATGTAACAGTGCTCTGTGTGATGTAACAGTGTTGCTGTGTGATGTAACAGTGCTCTGTGTGAACAGTGCTCTGTGTGATGTAACAGTGCTCTGTGTGATGTAACAGTGCTCTGTGTGATGTAACAGTGCTCTGTGTGATGTAACAGTGCTCTGTGTGATGTAACAGTGCTCTGTGTGATGTAACAGTGCTCTGTGTGATGTAACAGTGCTCTGTGTGATGTAACAGTGCTCTGTGTGATGTAACAGTGCTCTGTGTGATGTAACAGTGCTCTGTGTGATGTAACAGTGCTCTGTGTGATGTACAGTGCTGTGTTCAGGTTGAGTACTATCCGGTGGAGAGCCAAGAAAGACGAGGAGGGGAACAGTGCAGAGTGAGTAACAGTGCCTGTGTGATGTAACATGAAGTGGATGTAACGGCAGGTCAGCGCATGACAGACACTGTGTGAGTAACAGTGCTCTGTGTGACGCTCACATGAAGTGGATGTAACAGTGGGACAGCTGATGAAGAGGAGTAACGCTGGGACAGCTGATGAAGAGGCTCTGTGTGAGTAACGCTGGGACTCCTGATGAAGAGGAGTAACGCTGGGACAGCTGATGAAGAGGAGTAACGCTGGGACTCCTGATGAAGAGGAGTAACACTGGGACTCCTGATGAAGAGGAGTAACGCTGGGACTCCTGATGAAGAGGAGTAACGCTGGGACAGCTGATGAAGAGGAGTAACGCTGGGACAGCTGATGAAGAGGAGTAACGCTGGACAGCTGATGAAGAGGAGTAACGCTGGGACAGCTGATGAAGAGGAGTAACGCTGGGACAGCTGATGAAGAGGAGTAACGCTGGACAGCTGATGAAGAGGAGTAACGCTGGACAGCTGATGAAGAGGAGTAACGCTGGACAGCTGATGAAGAGGAGTAACGCTGGGACTCCTGATGAAGAGGAGTAACCCTGGACAGCTGATGAAGAGGAGTAACCCTGGACAGCTGATGAAGAGGAGTAACGCTGGGACTCCTGATGAAGAGGAGTAACGCTGGACAGCTGATGAAGAGGAGTAACGCTGGGACAGCTGATGAAGAGGAGTAACGCTGGGACTCCTGATGAAGAGGAGTAACGCTGGGACAGCTGATGAAGAGGAGTAACGCTGGGACAGCTGATGAAGAGGAGTAACGCTGGACAGCTGATGAAGAGGAGTAACGCTGGACAGCTGATGAAGAGGAGTAACGCTGGACAGCTGATGAAGAGGAGTAACGCTGGGACAGCTGATGAAGAATAGTAACGCTGGACAGCTGATGAAGAGGAGTAACGCTGGGACAGCTGATGAAGAGGAGTAACGCTGGACAGCTGATGAAGAGGAGTAACGCTGGGACAGCTGATGAAGAGGAGTAACGCTGGACAGCTGATGAAGAGGAGTAACGCTGGACAGCTGATGAAGAGGAGTAACCCTGGGACAGCTGATGAAGAGGAGTAACGCTGGACAGCTGATGAAGAGGAGTAACGCTGGACAGCTGATGAAGAGGAGTAACGCTGGACAGCTGATGAAGAGGAGTAACCCTGGACAGCTGATGAAGAGGAGTAACGCTGGACAGCTGATGAAGAGGAGTAACGCTGGGACTCCTGATGAAGAGGAGTAACGCTGGGACTCCTGATGAAGAGGAGTAACGCTGGACAGCTGATGAAGAGGAGTAACGCTGGACAGCTGATGAAGAGGAGTAACGCTGGACTCCTGATGAAGAGGAGTAACCCTGGACAGCTGATGAAGAGGAGTAACGCTGGGACTCCTGATGAAGAGGAGTAACGCTGGGACTCCTGATGAAGAGGAGTAACCCTGGACTCCTGATGATTGTGTTTGAATAATTAATACATTGATTTAACAATGGGGAAATGTGTGTTTACATGTGTATGTATCTGTGGATGTGTTCTGTCTCCACAGCATGTCTCTCCACCTGGGTAACGATGTGTTCTGTCTCCACAGCATGTCTCTCCACCTGGGTAACGATGTGTTCTGTCTCCACAGCATGTCTCTCCACCTGGGTAACGAGGTGTTCTGTCTCCACAGCATGTCTCTCCACCTGGGTAACGAGGTGTTTGATGTGTATAAAGCTCCTCTCCAAGGAGACCACAACCACCTGTTCATCAGACAAGGAACTGGACTACAGGGACAGGCTGTGTTCAAGACCAAACTCACCTTCAGGTAACACTGTCTATACACACACACACTGTAGGTAGGCATACACACACCTTGCTCTTTGTCTGAACCCCAACCCAAAGCTCTGAAAGACATCATGCACCGGCTACAGGAACACGTTCCGTCCAGATGGATTAGTGGACAACAACACAGTATCTAAGCTGAGCTCCGTCCAGATGGAATAGTGAACAACAACACAGTATCTAAGCTGAGCTCCGTCCAGATGGAATAGTGAACAACAACACAGTATCTAAGCTGAGCTCCGTCCAGATGGAATAGTGAACAACAACACAGTATCTAAGCTGAGCTCCGTCCAGATGGAAGAGTGAACAACAACACAGTATCTAAGCTGAGCTCCGTCCAGATGGAATAGTGAACAACAACACAGTATCTAAGCTGAGCTCCGTCCAGATGGAAGAGTGAACAACAACACAGTATCTAAGCTGAGCTCCGTCCAGATGGAATAGTGGACAACAACACAGTATCTAAGCTGAGCTCCGTCCAGATGGAATAGTGAACAACAACACAGTATCTAAGCTGAGCTCCGTCCAGATGGAAGAGTGAACAACAACACAGTATCTAAGCTGAGCTCCGTCCAGATGGAATAGTGGACAACAACACAGTATCTAAGCTGAGCTCCGTCCAGATGGAATAGTGAACAACAACACAGTATCTAAGCTGAGCTCCGTCCAGATGGAATAGTGGACAACAACACAGTATCTAAGCTGAGCTCCGTTCAGATGGATTAGTGAACAACAACACAGTATCTAAGCTGAGAAGGGGACTTGTTTTGGTACAGTATTACAATAGAAGGGGACTTGTTTTGGTACAGTATTAGAAGGGGACTTGTTTTGAAACAGTATTGCAATAGAAGGGGACTTGTTTTGGTACAGTATTGGAACGGGACTTGTTTTGGTACAGTATTACAATAGAAGGGGACTTGTTTTGGTACAGTATTGGAACGGGACTTGTTTTGGTACAGTATTACAATAGAAGGGGACTTGTTTTGGTACAGTATTACAATAGAAGGGGACTTGTTTTGGTACAGTATTACAATAGAAGGGGACTTGTTTTGGTACAGTATTAGAAGGGGACTTGTTTTGGTACAGTATTGCAATAGAAGGGGACTTGTTTTGGTACAGTATTGCAATAGAAGGGGACTTGTTTTGGTACAGTATTACAATAGAAGGGGACTTGTTTTGGTACAGTATTGGAACGGGACTTGTTTTGGTACAGTATTGCAATAGAAGGGGACTTGTTTTGGTACAGTATTGGAACGGGACTTGTTTTGGTACAGTATTGTTTTGAAGTAGGGGGGACTTGTTTTGGTACAGTATTACAATAGAAGGGGACTTGTTTTGGTACAGTATTGGAAGGGGACTTGTTTTGGTACAGTATTACAATAGAAGGGGACTTGTTTTGGTACAGTATTAGAAGGGGACTTGTTTTGGTACAGTATTACAATAGAAGGGGACTTGTTTTGGTACAGTATTACAATAGAAGGGGACTTGTTTTGGTACAGTATTAGAAGGGGACTTGTTTTGGTACAGTATTAGAAGGGGACTTGTTTTGGTACAGTATTACAATAGAAGGGGACTTGTTTTGGTACAGTATTACAATAGAAGGGGACTTGTTTTGGTACAGTATTACAATAGAAGGGGACTTGTTTTGGTACAGTATTACAATAGAAGGGGACTTGTTTTGGTACAGTATTACAATAGAAGGTGACTTGTTTTGGTACAGTATTACAATAGAAGGGGACTTGTTTTGGTACAGTATTGGTACAATAGAAGGGGACTTGTTTTGGTACAGTATTGTTTTGGTACAATTAGAAGGGGACTTGTTTTGGTACAGTATTACAATAGAAGGGGACTTGTTTTGGTACAGTATTACAATAGAAGGGGACTTGTTTTGGTACAGTACTAGAACGGGACTTGTTTTGGTACAGTATTAGAAGGGGACTTGTTTTGGTACAGTATTGCAATAGAAGGGGACTTGTTTTGGTACAGTATTGCAATAGAAGGGGACTTGTTTTGGTACAGTATTAGAAGGGGACTTGTTTTGGTACAGTATTACAAGGGGACTTGTTTTGGTACAGTATTAGAAGGGTTTTGGTACAGTATTAGTTGTTTTGGTACAGTATTACAATAGAAGGGGACTTGTTTTGGTACAGTATTAGGGTACAGTATTACAATAGAAGGGGACTTGTTTTGGTACAGTATTACAATAGGGACTTGTTTTGGTACAGTATTAGAAGGGACTTGTTTTGGTACAGTATTAGAAGGGGACTTGTTTTGGTACAGTATTACAATAGAAGGGGACTTGTTTTGGTACAGTATTAGAACGGGGGACTTGTTTTGGTACAGTATTAGAAGGGGACTTGTTTTGGTACAGTATTAGAAGGGGACTTGTTTTGGTACAGTATTACAATAGAAGGGGACTTGTTTTGGTACAGTATTAGAAGGGGACTTGTTTTGGTAGGGGACTTGTTTTGGTACAGTATTAGAACGGGACTTGTTTTGGTACAGTACTAGAAGGGGACTTGTTTTGGTACAGTATTAGAAGGGGACTTGTTTTGGTACAGTATTACAATAGAAGGGGACTTGTTTTGGTACAGTATTGCAATAGAAGGGGACTTGTTTTGGTACAGTATTAGAACGGGACTTGTTTTGGTACAGTATTAGAAGGGGACTTGTTTTGGTACAGTATTAGAAGGGGACTTGTTTTGGTACAGTATTAGAAGGGGACTTGTTTTGGTACAGTATTAGAAGGGGACTTGTTTTGGTACAGTATTAGAAGGGGACTTGTTTTGGTACAGTATTAGAACGGGACTTGTTTTGGTACAGTATTAGAAGGGGACTTGTTTTGGTACAGTATTAGAAGGGGACTTGTTTTGGTACAGTATTGGAACGGGACTTGTTTTGGTACAGTATTAGAAGGGGACTTGTTTTGGTACAGTATTGGAACGGGACTTGTTTTGGTACAGTATTAGAAGGGGACTTGTTTTGGTACAGTATTAGAACAACTTGTTTTGGTACAGTATTAGAAGGGGACTTGTTTTGGTACAGTATTAGAAGGGGACTTGTTTTGGTACAGTATTAGAAGGGGACTTGTTTTGGTACAGTATTAGAAGGGGACTTGTTTTGGTACAGTATTACAATAGAAGGGGACTTGTTTTGGTACAGTATTACAATAGAAGGGGACTTGTTTTGGTACAGTATTACAATAGAAGGGGACTTGTTTTGGTACAGTATTGGAACGGGACTTGTTTTGGTACAGTATTACAATAGGAGGGGACTTGTTTTGGTACAGTATTAGAAGGGGACTTGTTTTGGTACAGTATTAGAAGGGGACTTGTTTTGGTACAGTATTACAATAGGGACTTGGGGACTTGTTTTGGTACAGTATTAAGCTGAGAAGGGGACTTGTTTTGGTACAGTATTACAAAGGGGACTTGTTTTGGTACAGTATTGAAGGGGACTTGTTTTGGTACAGTATTAGAAGGGGACTTGTTTTGGTACAGTATTACACAGTATTAGAAGGGGACTTGTTTTGGTACAGTATTAGGAAGGGGACTTGTTTTGGTACAGTATTAGAAGGGGACTTGTTTTGGTACAGTATTAGAAGGGGACTTGTTTTGGTACAGTATTAGAAGGGGACTTGTTTTGGTACAGTATTAGAAGGGGACTTGTTTTGGTACAGTATTAGAAGGGGACTTGTTTTGGTACAGTATTAGAAGGGGACTTGTTTTGGTACAGTATTAGAAGGGTCTTGTTTTGGTACAGTATTACTTGTTTTGGTACAGTATTAGAAGGGGACTTGTTTTGGTACAGTATTAGAAGGGGACTTGTTTTGGTTTTGGTACAGTATTAGAAGGGGACTTGTTTTGGTACAGTATTAGAAGGGGACTTGTTTTGGTACAGTATTAGAAGGGGACTTGTTTTGGTACAGTATTAGAAGGGACTTGTTTTGGTACAGTATTAGAACGGGGACTTGTTTTGGTACAGTATTAGAAGGGGACTTGTTTTGGTACAGTATTAGAAGGGGACTTGTTTTGGTACAGTATTAGAAGGGGACTTGTTTTGGTACTATTAGTTTTTTGGTACAGTATTAGAAGGGGACTTGTTTTGGTACAGTATTAGAAGGGGACTTGTTTTGGTACAGTATTAGAAGGGGACTTGTTTTGGTACAGTATTAGAAGGGGACTTGTTTTGGTACAGTATTAGAAGGGGACTTGTTTTGGTACAGTATTAGAACGGGGACTTGTTTTGGTACAGTATTAGAACGGGGAGAAGGGGACTTGTTTTGGTACAGTATTAGAAGGGGACTTGTTTTGGTACAGTATTACAATAGTATTAGAAGGGGACTTGTTTTGGTACAGTATTAGAAGGGGACTTGTTTTGGTACAGTATTAGAAGGGGACTTGTTTTGGTACAGTATTACAATAGAAGGGGACTTGTTTTGGTACAGTATTACAATAGAAGGGGACTTGTTTTGGTACAGTATTAGAACGGGGACTTGTTTTGGTACAGTATTAGAACGGTTTTGGTACTTGTTTTGGTACAGTATTAGAAGGGGACTTGTTTTGGTACAGTATTACTTGTTTTGGTAAGTATTAGAAGACTTGTTTTGGTACAGTATTAGGGGGACTTGTTTTGGTACAGTTTTGGTACAGTATTAGAAGGGGACTTGTTTTGGTACAGTATTACAAGAAGGGGACTTGTTTTGGTACAGTATTACAATAGAAGGGGACTTGTTTTGGTACAGTATTAGAAGGGGACTTGTTTTGGTACAGTATTACAATAGAAGGGGACTTGTTTTGGTACAGTATTGGAAGGGGACTTGTTTTGGTACAGTATTACAATAGAAGGGGACTTGTTTTGGTACAGTATTGGAACGGGACTTGTTTTGGTACAGTATTACAATAGAAGGGACTTGTTTTGGTACAGTATTACAATAGGGGGACTTGTTTTGGTACAGTATTACAATAGAAGGGGACTTGTTTTGGTACAGTATCTAAGCTGAGAAGGGGACTTGTTTTGGTACAGTATTACAATAGAAGGGGACTTGTTTTGGTACAGTATTACAATAGAAGGGGACTTGTTTTGGTACAGTATTACAATAGAAGGGGACTTGTTTTGGTACAGTATTACAATAGAAGGGGACTTGTTTTGGTACAGTATTGGAACGTGACTTGTTTTGGTACAGTATTACAATAGAAGGGGACTTGTTTTGGTACAGTATTACAATAGAAGGGGACTTGTTTTGGTACAGTATTTTGGTAATAGAAGGGGACTTGTTTTGGTACAGTATTGCAATAGAAGGGGACTTGTTTTGGTACAGTATTGGAACGGGACTTGTTTTGGTACAGTATTGGAACGGGACTTGTTTTGGTACAGTATTACAATAGAAGGGGACTTGTTTTGGTACAGTATTACAATAGAAGGGGACTTGTTTTGGTACAGTATTAGAAGGGGACTTGTTTTGGTACAGTATTAGAAGGGGACTTGTTTTGGTACAGTATTAGAAGGGGACTTGTTTTGGTACAGTATTAGAAGGGGACTTGTTTTGGTACAGTATTAGAAGGGGACTTGTTTTGGTACAGTATTAGAAGGGGACTTGTTTTGGTACAGTATTGGAACGGGACTTGCTTTGGTACAGTATTAGAAGGGGACTTGTTTTGGTACAGTATTAGAATAGAAGGGGACTTGTTTTGGTACAGTATTAGAAGGGGACTTGTTTTGGTACAGTATTGGAACGGGACTTGTTTTTTGGTACAGTATTAGAATAGAAGGGGACTTGTTTTGGTACAGTATTAGAACACTTGTTTTGGTACAGTATTAGAAGGGGACTTGTTTTGGTACAGTATTAGAAGGGGACTTGTTTTGGTACAGTATTGAACGGGACTTGTTTTGGTACAGTATTAGAAGGGGACTTGTTTTGGTACAGTATTGGAACGGGGACTTGTTTTGGTACAGTATTGGAACTTGTTTTGGTACAGTATTGGAAGGGACTTGTTTTGGTACAGTATTAGAAGGGGACTTGTTTTGGTACAGTATTAGAAGGGGACTTGTTTTGGTACAGTATTAGAAGGGGACTTGTTTTGGTACAGTATTACAAGGGGACTTGTTTTGGTACAGTATTAGAAGGGGACTTGTTTTGGTACAGTATTAGAAGGACTTGTTTTGGTACAGTATTAGAAGGGGACTTGTTTTGGTACAGTATTACAGAAGGGGACTTGTTTTGGTACAGTATTACAATAGAAGGGGACTTGTTTTGGTACAGTATTGAACGGGGACTTGTTTTGGTACAGTATTAGAAGGGACTTGTTTTGGTACAGTATTAGAAGGGGACTTGTTTTGGTACAGTATTAGAACTTGGGGTACTTGTTTTGGTACAGTATTACAATAGAAGGGGACTTGTTTTGGTACAGTATTACTTGTTTTGGTACAGTATTACAAAGGGGACTTGTTTTGGTACAGTATTAGAACTTGGACTTGTTTTGGTACAGTATTACAATAGAAGGGGACTTGTTTTGGTACAGTATTAGAAGGGGACTTGTTTTGGTACAGTATTACAATAGGAGGGACTTGTTTTGGTACAGTATTAGAAGGGGACTTGTTTTGGTACAGTATTACAATAGGGGACTTGTTTTGGTACAGTAGAAGGGGACTTGTTTTGGACAGTATGGAACGGGACTTGTTTTGGTACAGTATTAGAAGGGGACTTGTTTTGGTACAGTATTGAAGGGGACTTGTTTTGGTACAGTATTAGAAGGGACTTGTTTTGGTACAGTATTACAACGGGACTTGTTTTGGTACAGTATTAGAAGGGGACTTGTTTTGGTACAGTATTAGAAGGGGACTTGTTTTGGTACAGTATTAGAAGGGGACTTGTTTTGGTACAGTATTAGAAGGGGACTTGTTTTGGTACAGTATTAGAAGGGGACTTGTTTTGGTACAGTATTAGAAGGGGACTTGTTTTGGTACAGTATTAGAAGGGGACTTGTTTTGGTACAGTATTACAACTTGTTTTGGTACAGTATTAGAAGGGGACTTGTTTTGGTACAGTATTAGAAGGGGACTTGTTTTGGTACAGTATTAGAAGGGGACTTGTTTTGGTACAGTATTAGAAGGGGACTTGTTTTGGTACAGTATTAGAAGGGGACTTGTTTTGGTACAGTATTAGAAGGGGACTTGTTTTGGTACAGTATTAGAAGGGGACTTGTTTTGGTACAGTATTAGAAGGGGACTTGTTTTGGTACAGTATTAGAATAGGGGGGACTTGTTTTGGTACAGTATTAGAAGGGGACTTGTTTTGGTACAGTATTGGAAGGGGACTTGTTTTGGTACAGTATTAGAAGGGGACTTGTTTTGGTAGTATTAGAAGGGGACTTGTTTTGGTACAGTATTAGAAGGTTTTGGTACAGTATTAGAAGGGGACTTGTTTTGGTACAGTATTAGAAGGGGACTTGTTTTGGTACAGTATTAGAAGGGGACTTGTTTTGGTACAGTATTAGAAGGGGACTTGTTTTGGTACAGTATTAGAAGGGGACTTGTTTTGGTACAGTATTAGAAGGGGACTTGTTTTGGTACAGTATTAGAACGGGGACTTGTTTTGGTACAGTATTAGAACGGGGACTTGTTTTGGTACAGTATTAGAACGGGGACTTGTTTTGGTACAGTATTAGAAGGGGACTTGTTTTGGTACAGTATTAGAAGGGGACTTGTTTTGGTACAGTATTAGAACGGGGACTTGTTTTGGTACAGTATTAGAACGGGGACTTGTTTTGGTACAGTATTAGAAGGGGACTTGTTTTGGTACAGTATTAGAAGGGGACTTGTTTTGGTACAGTATTAGAAGGGGACTTGTTTTGGTACAGTATTAGAAGGGGACTTGTTTTGGTACAGTATTAGAAGGGTCTTGTTTTGGTACAGTATTAGAAGGGGACTTGTTTTGGTACAGTATTAGAAGGGGACTTGTTTTGGTACAGTATTAGAAGGGGACTTGTTTTGGTACAGTATTAGAACGGGACTTGTTTTGGTACAGTATTAGAAGGGGACTTGTTTTGGTACAGTATTAGAACGGGACTTGTTTTGGTACAGTATTAGAAGGGGACTTGTTTTGGTACAGTATTAGAAGGGGACTTGTTTTGGTACAGTATTAGAAGGGGACTTGTTTTGGTACAGTATTATGAGACGCTGTTCCTCTTTCAGTTTAAAGGAACAAACATGAATGTCTGATTTGAGATATAAAGCTGTTATTGCGTGTTTTCTCTCCAGACCCCACTCCACAGACAGTGCCACCCACAGGAAGATGACCCTCTCTCTGGCTGACCGCTGCTCTAAGACCCAGAAGATCAGAATACTGCCCATGGCTGGACGAGACCCCGAGTCTCAACGCAACGAGATGATCAAGGTGACACACGCTGGACTCTGTCATTTCATATAGGATGTCACGTCATAAGGTTATGAGATGTTTGGTGTAATGTTAGCAGAACTACACTCAACAAAAATATTAACGCAACGATTTTAAAAGATTTTACTGAGTTACAGTTCATATAAGTAAATCAGTCAATTGAAATAAATTCATTAAGGCCCTAATCTATGGATTTGACATGACTGGGAATACAGATATGCTGTTGGTCACAGAAACCTTAGATAAAGAAAACCAGTCAGTATCTGGTGTGACCATTTGCCTCATGCAGCGCGACACATCTCCTTCACATAGAGTTGATCAGGTTGCTGATTGTGGCCTGTGGAACATTGTCCCACTCCTCTTCAATGGCTGTGTGAAGTTGCTGGGAACTGGAACACGCTGTTGTATGTTGATCCAGAGCATCCCAAACATGCTCAATGGGTGACATGTCTGGTGAGTATGCAGGCCATGGAAGAACTGGGAAATGTTCAGGAATTGTGTACAGATCCTTGCGACATGGGGCCGTGCATTATCATTCTGAAACGTGAGGTGATGAACGGCACGACAATATGAACCTCAGGATCTCGTCACGGTGTCTCTGTGCATTCAAATTGATTTAAAATGCAATTGTATTCGTTGTTCATAGTTTATGCCTGCCCCATACCATCATGGTGTGTGTCCTCTGTTCACAACGTTGACATCAGCAAACTGCTCGCCCACACAACACCACACACGCTGTCTGCTATCTGCCTGGTACAGTTGAAACTCCTGTGTGCCATCTGCCTGGTACAGCTGAAACTCCTGTGTGCCATCTGCCTGGTACGGCTGAAACTCCTGTGTGCCAGTGGCCGTCGAAGTGGAGCATTTGTCCACTGAAGTCGGTTACAACTGAACTGCAGTCAAGTCAAGACCCTGGTGAGGATGACGAACACTCAGATGAGCTTCCCCGAGACGGTTTCTGACCGTTTGTACAGAACTGTTGTACAAACCCACAGTTTCAACAGTTTGTCTGGGTGGCAGGTTTCAGACGATCCCGCAGGTGAAGAAGTCTGATGTGAAGGTCCTGGGCTGGTGCGGTTGTAAGGCCGGTTGGACGTACTGCCAAATTCTCTAAGACGATGTTACGGAGGTGCTTGATGGTAGAGAAATTAACATCAAATTCTCAGGACATTCCTGCAGCTAGCATGCCAATTTCCCGATCCCTCAAAACTTGAGACATCTGTTTGTATTATGTGACAAAACTGCACATTTTAGAGTGGCCTTTTATTGTCCCCCAGCACAAGGTGCACCTGTGTAATGATCATGCTGTTCAATCAGCTTCTTGATATGCCACAGCTGTCAGGTGGATGGATTATCTTGGCAAAAGAGAAATTCTCACTAACAGGGATGTAAATACATTTGTGGACAACATTTGAGAGAAATAAACTTTTTGTGAATATGGAACATTTCTTGAATCATATCAGCTCATTTAAAAACATGGGACCAACACTTTACATGTTGAGGTTTATATTTTTGTTCAGTTTAATAACGACAGTCGAGACGAGACAGACTTTCTGTTGTTTCTAGAAGCACCGACTGGGCTTCTGTTGCTGATTACAGTCTACTATATTTGAGGGGTTAAAATGTTGACCCTCCACTACAGAAAGAGGAGGAGCGTCTGCGTGCGTCTATCCGTCGTGAGGGACAACAGCGGCGGATGAGAGAGAAGCAGCACCAACGAGGGCTGAGCGCCGGTTACCTGGAGCCCGATCGCTATGACGACGATGAGGAGGGCGACGAGTCGGTCAGCCTGGCTGCCATCAAGAGCAAATACAAGGGAGGAGGAGGAGGAGGGCTGAGGGGTGAGGACACACACACCATATCTAAACAGAGACACGTCCAGATCAAATACAAGGGAGGAGGAGGGCGGCTGAGGGGTGAGGACACACACACCATATCTAAACAGAGACACGTCCAGATCAAATACAAGGGAGGAGGAGGAGGGCTGAGGGGTGAGGACACACACACCATATCTAAACAGAGACACGTCCAGATCAAATACAAGGGAGGAGGAGGAGGAGGAGCTGAGGGGGCTGAGGACACACACACCATATCTAAACAGAGACACGTCCAGATCAAATACAAGGGAGGAGGAGGAGGAGGAGGAGGGCTGAGGGGTGAGGACACACACACCATATCTAAACAGAGACACGTCCAGATCAAATACAAGGGAGGAGGAGGGAGGGGGCTGAGGGGTGAGGACACACACACCATATCTAAACAGAGACACGTCCAGATCAAATACAAGGGAGGAGGAGGAGGAGGAGGGCTGAGGGGTGAGGACACACACACCATATCTAAACAGAGACACGTCCAGATCAAATACAAGGGAGGAGGAGGAGGAGGGAGGGCTGAGGGGTGAGGACACACACACCATATCTAAACAGAGACACGTCCAGATCAAATACAAGGGAGGAGGAGGAGGATGAGGAGGGCTGAGGGGTGAGGACACACACACCATATCTAAACAGAGACACGTCCAGATCAAATACAAGGGAGGAGGAGGAGGGCTGAGGGGTGAGGACACACACACCATATCTAAACAGAGACACGTCCAGATCAAATACAAGGGAGGGAGGAGGAGGAGGGCTGAGGGGTGAGGACACACACACCATATCTAAACAGAGACACGTCCAGATCAAATACAAGGGAGGGAGGAGGAGGAGGAGGGGGCTGAGGGGTGAGGACACACACACCATATCTAAACAGAGACATCCAGATCAAATACAAGGGAGGAGGAGGAGGGCTGAGGGGTGAGGACACACACACCATATCTAAACAGAGACATCCAGATCAAATACAAGGGAGGAGGACAAGGGCTGAGGAGACAGCGAAAGTGTTTGTATTTGCTCATTTTAATGTGTTCTCTTCCCCTCTCTTCTCTCCCCCTCCTCTCTCTGTCCCCCTCCTCTCCTCTTCCGTCCCCTCTCCTCTCCTCTCTTCCATCTCTTTTCTCTTCCGTCTTCCGTCCCCCTCCTCTCCTCCGTCCCTTTCCCCTCTTCCGTCTTCTCTTCCGTCACCTTCCTCTCCTCTGCCTCTCCTCCTCCTCCACTCTCCTCTCCTCCGTCTCTCCTCCTCTCCTCCGTCTCTCCTCCGTCTCTCCTCCACTCTCCTCTCCTCCGTCTCTCCTCCACTCTCCTCTCCTCCGTCTCTCCTCCACTCTCCTCTCCTCCGTCCCTCCTCCACTCTCCTCTCCTCCGTCCCTCCTCCACTCTCCTCTCCTCCGTCCCTCCACTCTCCTCTCCTCCGTCTCTCCTCCACTCTCCTCTCCTCCGTCTCTCCTCCACTCTCCTCTCCTCCGTCTCTCCTCCACTCTCCTCTCCTCCGTCTCTCCTCTCCTCCGTCCCCCTCCTCTCCTCCGTCCCTCTCCTCTCTTCTGTCCCTCTCCTCTCTTCATATAGAGGAGCGTGCTCGGATCTACTCGTCTGACAGTGATGAGGGTTCTGATGATGATAAAGCCCAGAGACTGCTCAAGGCCAAGAAACTAGACTCTGACGAGGTGAGACACACACACAGGTGTTAGTACAGAGGAGAGATGACAGAGGTGACAGATGGTGCAGTCCTATGATCTACCAGCAGGAGACATTGTGAATCACTACATATAGGAATCTAGTTCAGCTAAAAAGCACTTTGAGGCAGATCTGAAGTGAGTCAAATCACATTTTTCCTGTCTCTCTCCCCCTCTTTCTTTCCTCCCCCTCTTTGTTTTCTCTCCCCTCTTGTTTTCTCCCCCCCTCTTTCTTTCTCCCCCTCTTTGTTTTCTCCCCCTCTTTCTTTCTCCCCCTCTTTGTTTTCTCCCCCCTCTTTCTTTCTCCCCCTCTTTCTTTCTCCCCCTCTTTGTTTCCCCCCTCTTTCTTTCTCCCCCTCTTTGTTTCTCCCCCTCTGTTTCTCCCCTCTTTCTTTCTCCCCCCTCTTTCTTTCTCCCCTCTCTTTCTCCCCCCTCTTTCTTTCTCCCCTCTTTCTCCCCCTCTTTCTTTCTCCCCCTCTTTGTTTTCTCCCCCTCTTTCTTTCTCCCCCTCTTTGTTTTCTCCCCCTTGTTTTCTCCCCCCTTTCTTTCTCCCCCTCTTGTTTTCTCTCCCCCTCTTGTTTTCTCCCCCTTTCTTTCTCCCCCTTTGTTTCTCCCCCTCTTTCTTTCTCCCCCCTTTTTTTCTCCCCCTCTTTCTTTCTCCCCCTCTTTCTTTCTCCCCCTCTTTGTTCTTTTGTTTCCCCCTCTTTCTTTCTCCCCCTCTTTCTTTCTCCCCCTCTTTCTTTCCCCCCTCTTTCTTTCTCCCCCTCTTTCTTTCTCCCCCTCTTTCTTTCTCCCCCTCTCTTTCTTTTCCCCTCTTCTTTCCCCCTTCTCTTTTCTTTCCCTCTTTCCCCCTCTTTCTTTCTCCCCCTTTTCTTTCCCCCTCTTTCTTTCTCCCCCTCTTTCTTTCCCCCCTCTTTCTCCCCCTCTTTCTTTCTCCCCCTCTTTCTCCCCCTTTCTTTCCCCCCTCTTTCTTTCTCCCCTCTTTCTCCCCCTCTTTCTCCCCCTCTTTTCTCCCCCTCTTTCTCCCCCCTCTTCTTTCCCCTCTTTCTTTCCCCCCTCTTTCTTTCTCCCCTTTTTTCCCCCCTCTTTCTTTCTCCCCCTTTTCTTTCTCCCCCTCTTTCTTTCTCCCCCTTTTCTCTCCCCTCTTTCTTCCCCCCTCTTTCTCCCCCCTCTTTCTTTCTCCCCCTCTTTGTTTCCCCCATCTTTCTTTCTCCCCCTCTTTGTTTCCCCCTCTTTCTTTCTCCCCTCTTTTTCCCCCCTTTCTCTTCTCCCCCTCTTTCCTTCTTTTCTCCCTCTTTTCTCCCCTCTCTGTAGGAAGGGAGAGTTCAGGGAAGAGGAAGGCTGAGGAGGATGAGGAGGAGGAGGTGGAACCCAAGAAGGCAAAGAAATACGTCATCAGCGACGAAGAGGAGGAGGAAGATGATGAATGATGTCATGTTGTTGTTGATCATACCACTGTAATATCAGTGTGTTGTTATATCCAGTGCGTTGCGATGTAGACCTAAACGTTTCATTTATAGTTTGTATATTTTCTAATGATGACTGTGTGTGTGAGAGAGAGAGAGCTCTGTACAGCTGTAGAAATAAAGACAAGATGAACTAAGTGTTTATCTCAATGACCAAACCTCGGTCTCTTTGTTATGATTTATTTTAAAGTTCTGTTTTTGTTTTGAGATGTCCATTTTCTAATGGAGGTTAAAGATGGAGAGTTGAGGGGGGGAAGGACTGTCTGGGGGATGATGGACTGTCTGGGGGATGATGGACTGTCAGACCTCTTCAATAACAGTAGATACTGTTCAATCCATCTGGCACAGCAGAGAGAGAAGGAATGGAGGGGTGGAGGATGAGGATGGGTAAGAGGAGAGAGAAGGAATGGAGGGGTGGAGGATGAGGATGGGTAAGAGGAGAGAGGAGGAATGCAGGGGTGGAGGATGAGGATGGGTAAGAGGAGAGAGAAGGAATGCAGGGGTGGAGGATGAGGATGGGTAAGAGGAGAGAGAAGGAATGGAGGGGTGGAGGATGAGGATGGGTAAGAGGAGAGAGGAGGAATGGAGGGGTGGAGGATGAGGATGGGTAAGAGGAGAGAGAAGGAATGGAGGGGTGGAGGATGAGGATGGGTAAGAGGAGAGAGGAGGAATGCAGGGGTGGAGGATGAGGATGGGTAAGAGGAGAGAGAAGGAATGGAGGGGTGGAGGATGAGGATGGGTAAGAGGAGAGAGGAGGAATGGAGGGGTGGAGGATGAGGATGGGTAAGAGGAGAGAGAAGGAATGGAGGGGTGGAGGATGAGGATGGGTAAGAGGAGAGAGGAGGAATGGAGGGGTGGAGGATGAGGATGGGTAAGAGGAGAGAGAAGGAATGGAGGGGTGGAGGATGAGGATGGGTAAGAGGAGAGAGGAGGAATGCAGGGGTGGAGGATGAGGATGGGTAAGAGGAGAGAGAAGGAATGGAGGGGTGGAGGATGAGGATGGGTAAGAGGAGAGAGGAGGAATGCAGGGGTGGAGGATGAGGATGGGTAAGAGGAGAGAGAAGGAATGGAGGGGTGGAGGATGAGGATGGGTAAGAGGAGAGAGGAGGAATGGAGGGGTGGAGGATGAGGATGGGTAAGAGGAGAGAGAAGGAATGGAGGGGTGGAGGATGAGGATGGGTAAGAGGAGAGGAGGAATGGAGGGGTGGAGGATGAGGATGGGTAAGAGGAGAGAGGAGGATGGGTAAGAGGAGAGAGGAGGAGAGATGAGGATGGGTAAGAGGAGAGAGGAGGATGGGTGAGAGGAGAGAGGAGGAGAGATGAGGATGGGTAAGAGGAGAGAGGAGGATGGGTGAGAGGAGAGAAGGAATGGAGGGGTGGAGGATGAGGATGGGTAAGAGGAGAGAGGAGGGGTGGAGGATGAGGATGGGTAAGAGGAGAGAGGAGGGGTGGAGGATGAGGATGGGTAAGAGGAGAGAGGAGGATGGGTGGGTAAGAGGAGAGAGAAGGAATGGAGGGGTGGAGGATGAGGATGGGTAAGAGGAGAGATGAGGATGGGTAAGAGGAGAGATGAGGATGGGTAAGATGAGGATGGGTAAGAGGAGAGAGGAGGATGGGTGAGAGGAGAGATGAGGATGGGTAAGAGAAGAGAGGAGGAATGGAGGGGTGGAGGATGAGGATGGGTAAGAGGAGAGAGAAGGAATGGAGGGGTGGAGGATGAGGATGGGTAAGAGGAGAGAGGAGGAATGGAGGGGTGGAGGATGAGGATGGGTAAGAGGAGAGGAGGAATGGAGGGGTGGAGGATGGGTAAGAGGAGAGGAGGAATGGAGGGGTGGAGGATGAGGATGGGTAAGAGGAGAGAGGAGGATAGATGAGGATGGGTAAGAGGAGAGAGAAGGAATGGAGGGGTGGAGGATGAGGATGGGTAAGAGGAGAGATGAGGAATGGAGGGGTGGAGGATGAGGATGGGTAAGAGGAGAGGAGGAATGGAGGGGTGGAGGATGGGATGGGTAAGAGGAGAGAGGAGGAATGGAGGGGTGGAGGATGAGGATGGGTAAGAGGAGAGGAGGAATGGAGGGGTGGAGGATGGGTGGGTAAGAGGAGAGAGAGGAATGGAGGGGTGGAGGATGAGGATGGGTAAGAGGAGAGAGGAGGATAGATGAGGATGGGTAAGAGGAGAGAGAAGGAATGGAGGGGTGGAGGATGAGGATGGGTAAGAGGAGAGATGAGGATGGGTAAGAGGAGAGATGAGGATGGGTAAGATGAGGATGGGTAAGAGGAGAGAGAAGGAATGAAGGGGTGGAGGATGAGGATGGGTAAGAGGAGAGAGGAGGATGGGTGAGAGGAGAGATGAGGATGGGTAAGAGAAGAGAGGAGGAATGGAGGGGTGGAGGATGAGGATGGGTAAGAGGAGAGAGAAGGAATGGAGGGGTGGAGGATGAGGATGGGTAAGAGGAGAGAGAAGGAATGGAGGGGTGGAGGATGAGGATGGGTAAGAGGAGAGAGAAGGAATGGAGGGGTGGAGGATGAGGATGGGTAAGAGGAGAGAGGAGGATGGGTAAGAGGAGAGAGGAGGAATGGAGGGGTGGAGGATGAGGATGGGTAAGAGGAGAGAGGAGGGGTGGAGGATGAGGATGGGTAAGAGGAGAGAGGAGGATGGGTAAGAGGAGAGAGGAGGAGAGATGAGGATGGGTGAGAGGAGAGAGGAGGATGGGTGAGAGGAGAGAGAAGGAATGGAGGGGTGGAGGATGAGGATGGGTAAGAGGAGAGATGAGGATGGGTGAGAGGAGAGATGAGGATGGGTGAGAGGAGAGATGAGGATGGGTAAGAGGAGAGAGGAGGATGGGTAAGAGGAGAGATGAGGATGGGTAAGAGGAGAGAGAAGGAATGGAGGGGTGGAGGATGAGGATGGGTAAGAGGAGAGAGGAGGATGGGTAAGAGGAGAGATGAGGATGGGTGAGAGGAGAGATGAGGATGGGTGAGAGGAGAGATGAGGATGGGTGAGAGGAGAGATGAGGATGGGTGAGAGGAGAGATGAGGATGGGTGAGAGGAGAGATGAGGATGGGTAAGGGGAGAGATGAGGATGGGTAAGAGGAGAGATGAGGATGGGTAAGAGGAGAGATGAGGATGGGTAAGAGGAGAGATGAGGATGGGTAAGAGGAGAGATGAGGATGGGTAAGAGGAGAGTGGTTGAGGATGGGTAAGAGGAGAGTGGTTGAGGATGGGTAAGAGGAGAGAGGATGAAGAGGATGGTTGGTTAGGAGAGATGAGGATGGGTAAGAGGAGAGTGGTTGAGGATGGGTAAGAGGAGAGATGAGGATGGGTAAGAGGAGAGATGAGGATGGGTAAGAGGAGAGTGGTTGAGGATGGGTAAGAGGAGAGTGGTTGAGGATGGGTAAGAGGAGAGTGGTTGAGGATGGGTAAGAGGAGAGTGGATGAGGATGGGTAAGAGGAGAGATGATGGGTAAGAGGAGAGATGAGGATGGGTAAGAGGAGAGATGAGGATGGGTAAGAGGAGAGTGGTTGAGGATGGGTAAGAGGAGAGTGGTTGAGGATGAGTAAGAGGAGAGTGGTTGAGGATGGGTAAGAGGAGAGTGGTTGAGGATGGGTAAGAGGAGAGCAGAGTGGTGGAGGATGAAGATGGGTTAGAGAGGAGAGAGGGGGGTTAGTGACCAGTATTTGTGAACATCTCATACTCCTCACGTCCCCTCTCGTCTCCTCAAAACGAATTGGATCAGAAATGGGTTTTGAGAAGGTGACAAGGAATATAGCGGGAGTAGAAATGAGAGAAAGAGAGGGGAGAGTAGAGAGAAAGAGGGGTGAGTAGAGAGAGAGAGAGAGGGGGGAGTAGAGAGAGGGGGGAGGACAATGGGAGGCTGGTTAGTGATTGTTGCACCAGCCACTGACACACAGCCTCATATACACAGGGCCACATTCAACCCTACACTCTGACACACAGCCTCATATACACAGGCCACATTCAACCCTACACTCTGACACACAGGGCACATTCAACCCTACACTCTGACACACAGCCTCATATACACAGGGCCCATTCAACCCTGACACAGCCTCTGACACATTCAACCCTCACTCTGACACACAGGGCCACATTCAACCCTACACTCTGACACACAGCCTCATATACACAGGGCCCATTCAACCCTACACTCTGACACACAGCCTCATATACACAGGCCACATTCAACCCTACACTCTGACACACAGGGCCACATTCAACCCTACACTCTGACACACAGCCTCATATACACAGGCACATTCAACCCTACACTCTGACACACAGCCTCATATACACAGGCACATTCAACCCTACACTCTGACACACAGCCTCATATACACAGGGCCCATTCAACCCTACACTCTGACACACAGCCTCATATACACAGGGCCCATTCAACCCTACACTCTGACACACAGCCTCATATACACAGGGCCACATTCAACCCTACACTCTGACACACAGCCTCATATACACAGGGCCACATTCAACCCTACACTCTGACACACAGCCTCATATACACAGGGCCACATTCAACCGTACAAGTTGAAGTTTTAACGTCACCTGCACAAGTACAGTGAAATGCCTTTTCTTACCAACTCTGACACCAACAATGTAGTACTGAAAATAACAAGGTAGAAAGAAATACACCAGAAATCAAGAAGAGGAGAAAGTAAAGAAGCTTTATACAGGGACAGTTCCAATACCATATTTACAATGTGCAGGGATACTGGAGTGATAGAGGTTGACACACTACATGGCCAAAAGTATGTGGACACCCCTTCAAATTAGTGGATTAGACTATTTCAGACACACCTGTTTGCTGTCAGGTGTATAAGATTGAGCACACAGCCATGCAATCCTCCTTAGACAAACATTGTCAGTTAAATGGCCTGTACTGAAAAAGCTCGCAACACTAGAGTCCTGTCATTTCAACGTGGCACCGTCATAGGATGCCACCTTTCTATCAAGTCAGTTCGTCAAATGTCTTTCCTGCTAGAGCTGCTCTGGTCAACTGTAAGTGCTGTTATTGTGAAGTGGAAACGTCTAGGAGAAACAACGGCTCAGCCGCAAAGTGGTAGGACACACAAGCTCACAGAACAGGACAGCCGAGTGCTGAAGCGCGTAAAAATCGTCTGTCCTCGTTTGCAACACTCACTACCACAGTTCCAAACATCACATCCAAAATGTGAGTGTGTAGAGTCCTGTCAGTGTGTAGAGTCCTGTCAGTGTGTTCCTGGGTCCTGTCAGTGTGTAGAGTCCTGTCAGTGTGTAGAGTCCTGTCAGTGTGTAGAGTCCTGTCAGTGTGTTGGGTCCTGTAGAGTCATGTCAGTGTGTAGAGTCCTGTCAGTGTGTTGGGTGTGTAGAGTCCTGTCGGTGTGTAGAGTCCTGTCAGTGTGTAGAGTCCTGTCAGTGTGTAGAGTCCTGTCAGTGTGTAGAGTCCTGTCAGTGTGTTGGGTGTGTAGAGTCCTGTAGGGTCCTGTCAGTGTGTAGAGTCCTGTCGGTGTGTCCTGGGTGTGTAGAGTCCTGTCAGTGTGTAGAGTCCTGTCAGTGTGTGTGTAGAGGTCCTGTCAGTGTGTTGGGTGTGTAGAGTCCTGTCAGTGTGTTGTGTCCTGTCAGTGTGCATAGAGACAGTGCCATTATTTTTGGGACACGTTTACACACACACACACACACACACACACACACACACACACACACACACACACACACACACACACACACACACACACACACACACACACACACACACACACGGGTCATTACTGTTCTCTCAGAGAGTGTCCTCAAGTTACCCACTGGCCACACCACACATTGTATATTCGTACACACGGGGCAAGAACAGCCCTGTTCGCACAGAGAGAGGGCAGCCCCAGCCAGACAGAACCGGTCGTAGATAATCAGAACACAGAGCAGTAAAAAGGTAACTAGGAGATTAAAGCGTTGTTACGTAAAATGACCCTGTTGTTTTCCCCTAGACAACAGCAGCTCTGTTCCACACAGACACACACACACTGCAACACACACACACACACTGCAACACTAACACAGACACTGCATGCTTCTTAGTGGCTCAGCCTGATTAGGCTCAGAGCATGTGTTTGTTTGTGTGTGTGTGTCTCTCTCTCTCTCTCTCTCTCTCTCTCTGTGTGTCTCTCTCTCGCTGTGTGTGTTGGTGTGTGTGCATATGAGACACGCAGACAAAGCGTCGAACAGTGAGACAGATCTTAGTGTTTCTGCTGACACCCAGAGTTCACACACACACTCGTTCCCTTAACAACACTGTAATGATGTAGTTATAATGACAGTCAGTATTGTAAAAGTAGAGCATTATAGTGAATGGGGTTCCATTTGGAACAGAGCCCTGGAGTGACTGAGAGTGAGGGTTCTATTTGGGACAGAGCCCTGGAGTGACTGAGTGTGAGGGTTTGATTTGGGACAGAGCCCTGGAGTGACTGAGAGTGAGGGTTCTATTTGGGACAGAGCCCTGGAGTGACTGAGAGTGAGGACAGAGCCCTGGAGTGACTGAGGACAGAGCCCTGGAGTGACTGAGAGTGAGGACAGAGCCCTGAGTGACTGAGTTCCATTTGGGACAGAGCCCTGGAGTGACTGAGTGTGAGGGTTCTATTTGGGACAGAGCCCTGGAGTGACTGAGTGTGAGGGTTCTATTTGGGACAGAGCCCTGGAGTGACTGAGAGTGTGAGGGTTCTATTTGGGACAGAGCCCTGGAGTGTCTGAGAGTGAGGACAGAGCCCTGGAGTGACTGAGAGGTTCCATGAGGACAGAGCCCTGGAGTGACTGAGAGTGAGGACAGAGCCCTGAAGTGACTGAGAGTGAGGAGCCCTGAAGTGACTGAGAGTGAGACAGAGCCCTGGAGTGACTGAGTGTGAGGGTTCTATTTGGGACAGAGCCCTGGAGTGACTGAGTGTGAGGGTTCTATTTGGGACAGAGCCCTGGAGTGTCTGAGAGTGAGGACAGAGCCCTGGAGTGACTGAGAGTGAGGACAGAGCCCTGAAGTGACTGAGTGTGAGGGTTCCATTTGGTTCCATTTGGGACAGAGCCCTGGAGTGACTGAGAGTGAGGACAGAGCCCTGGAGTGACTGAGAGTGAGGACAGAGCCCTGAAGTGACTGGAGTGTGAGGGTTCTATTTGGGACAGAGCCCTGGAGTGACTGAGAGTGAGGACAGAGCCCTGGAGTGACTGAGTGTGAGGGTTCTATTTGGGACAGAGCCCTGGAGTGTCTGAGAGTGAGGACAGAGCCCTGGAGTGACTGAGTGTGAGGGTTCTATTTGGGACAGAGCCCTGGAGTGTCTGAGAGTGAGGGACAGAGCCCTGGAGTGACTGAGAGTGAGGACAGAGCCCTGAAGTGACTGAGTGTGAGGGTTCCATTTGGGACAGAGCCCTGGAGTGACTGAGAGTGAGGACAGAGCCCTGGAGTGACTGAGAGTGAGGACAGAGCCCTGAAGTGACTGAGAGTGAGGACAGAGCCCTGGAGTGACTGAGAGTGAGGACAGAGCCCTGAAGTGACTGAGTGTGAGGGTTCTATTTGGGACAGAGCCCTGGAGTGACTGAGTGTGAGGGTTCTATTTGGGACAGAGCCCTGGAGTGTCTGAGAGTGAGGACAGAGCCCTGGAGTGACTGAGAGTGAGGGTTCTACAGAGCCCTGAAGTGACTGAGTGTGAGGGTTCCATTTGGGACAGAGCCCTGGAGTGACTGAGAGTGAGGACAGAGCCCTGAAGTGACTGAGTGTGAGGGTTCCATTTGGGACAGAGCCCTGGAGTGACTGAGAGTGAGGACAGAGCCCTGGAGTGTCTGAGAGTGAGGACAGAGCCCTGGAGTGTCTGAGAGTGGGAGTTTACTGGTGTAATTAGCTGACTTGTGTCTGGGGTTAGAGTCCGGGGTTAGAGTCTGGGTGGGTATGATTTGGGTACAGTCCCATACAGGACCAGCCCTATACTACTGTCTGCTGATATCAGGCATGTGTACAGGCGTGGCCAAAAGTTTTGAAAATGACACAAATATTAATTTCCACAAAGTTTGCTGCTTCAGTGTCTTTAGATATTGTTGTCAGATGTTACTATGGAATACTGAAGTATAATTACAAGCATTTCATAAGTGTCAAAGGCTTTTATTGACAATTACGTGAAGTTGATGCAAAGAGTCAATATTTGCAGGAGAGGGACAGGAGAGGTGGACAGGAGAGGTGGAGAGAGACAGGAGAGAGAGACAGGAGAGGAGGAGAGAGACAGGAGAGGAGGAGAGAGACAGGAGAGGAGGAGAGAGACAGGAGAGGAGAAGAGAGACAGGAGAGGAGGAGAGAGACAGGAGAGAGGAGAGAGACAGGAGAGACAGGAGAGAGGAGAGAGACAGGAGAGGAGGAGAGAGACAGGAGAGGAGGAGAGAAAGCAGAGGAGAGGAGACAGGAGAGAGGAGAGAGACAGGAGAGAGACAGGAGAGACAGGAGAGAGACAGGAGAGAGACAGGAGAGAGACAGGAGAGAGACAGGAGAGGAGGAGAGAGACAGGAGAGGAGGAGAGATACGAGAGAGGTGAAGAGAGACAGGAGAGGAGGAGAGATACGAGAGAGGAGGAGAGAGACAGGAGAGAGACAGGAGAGGAGGAGAGAGACAGGAGAGGAGGAGAGAGAGAGGAGAGGAGGAGAGAGAGAGAGGAGAGGAGGAGAGAGACAGGAGAGGAGGAGAGAGACAGGAGAGGAGGAGAGAGACAGGAGAGGAGGAGAGAGAGAGGAGAGGAGGAGAGAGACAGGAGAGGAGGAGAGAGAGAGGAGAGGAGGAGAGAGACTGGAGAGGAGGAGAGAGACTGGAGAGGAGGAGAGAGACTGGAGAGGAGGAGAGAGACAGGAGAGGAGGAGAGACATGAGAGGAGGAGAGACATGAGAGGAGGAGAGACATGAGAGGAGGAGAGACATGAGAGGAGGAGAGACAGGAGAGAGACAGGAGAGAGACAGGAGAGAAGGAGAGACAGGAGAGGAGGAGAGACAGGAGAGGAGGAGAGATACAGGAGAGAGAGGAGAGACAGAAGAGGAGGAGAGGGACAGGAGAGGAGGAGAGAGACAGGAGAGGAGGAGAGACATGAGAGGAGGAGAGACATGAGAGGAGAGAGACACATGAGAGGAGAGAGACAGGAGAGGAGGGGAGAGACGGGAGAGGAGGAGAGAGACGGGAGAGGAGGAGAGAGACGGGAGAGGAGGAGAGAGACGGGAGAGGAGGAGAGAGACGGGAGAGGAGGAGAGAGACGGGAGAGGAGGAGAGAGACGGGAGAGGAGGAGAGAGACGGGAGAGGAGGAGAGAGACGGGAGAGGAGGAGAGAGACGGGAGAGGAGGAGAGAGACGGGAGAGGAGGAGAGAGACGGGAGAGGAGGAGAGAGACGGGAGAGGAGGAGAGAGACGGGAGAGGAGGAGAGAGATGGGAGAGGAGGAGAGAGACGGGAGAGGTGAAGAGAGACAGGGGAGGAGGAGAGAGAGTGGAGAGAGACAGGAGAGGAGGAGAGAGACAGGAGAGAGACAGGAGAGAGACAGGAGAGAGGAGAGAGACAAGAGAGAGGAGAGAGACAGGATAGGAGGAGAGAGACAGGAGAGACAGGATAGGAGGAGAGAGATAGGAGGAGAGAGACAGGAGAGAGACAGGAGAGAGACAGGAGAGAGGAGAGAGACAAGAGAGAGGAGAGAGACAGGATAGGAGGAGAGAGACAGGAGAGACAGGATAGGAGGAGAGAGATAGGAGGAGAGAGACAGAAGAGGAGGAGAGGGACAGGAGAGGAGGAGAGGGACAGGAGAGGAGGAGAGAGACAGGAGAGGAGGAGAGAAAGCAGAGGAGAGGAGAGAGGAGCGAGACAGGAGAGAGGAGAGAGACAGGAGAGAGACAGGAGAGAGGAGAGAGACAGGAGAGAGACAGGAGAGAGGAGAGAGACAGGAGAGAGACAGGAGAGGAGGAGAGAGCCAGGAGAGAGAGACAGGAGAGGAGGAGAGAGACAGGAGAGGAGGAGAGAGACAGGAGAGGAGGAGAGAGACGGGAGAGGTGAAGAGAGACAGGGAGGAGGAGAGAGAGGTGAAGAGAGACAGGAGAGGAGGAGAGAGAGGGGAGAGAGACAGGAGAGGAGGAGAGAGACAGGAGAGGAGGAGAGAGACAGGAGAGGAGGAGAGAGACAGGAGAGGAGGAGAGAGACAGGAGAGGAGGAGAGAGAGAGGAGAGGAGGAGAGAGACAGGAGAGGAGGAGAGAGACTGGAGAGGAGGAGAGAGACTGGAGAGGAGGAGAGAGACTGGAGAGGAGGAGAGAGACAGGAGAGGAGAGATACAGGAGAGGAGAGATACAGGAGAGAGAGATACAGGAGAGAGAGGAGAGAGAGAGACAGGAGAGGAGGAGAGATACAGGAGAGAGAGAGGAGAGACAGAAGAGGAGGAGAGGGACAGGAGAGGAGGAGAGAGACAGGAGAGGAGAGACATGAGAGGAGGAGAGACATGAGAGGAGGAGAGACATGAGAGGAGGAGAGACATGAGAGGAGAGAGACAGGAGAGAAGGGGAGAGCCAGGAGAGGAGGAGAGACATGAGAGGAGGAGAAACAGGAGAGAAGGAGAGACAGGAGAGGAGGAGAGACAGGAGAGGAGGAGAGATACAGGAGAGAGAGGAGAGACAGGAGAGGAGGAGAGAGACATGAGAGGAGGAGAGACATGAGAGGAGGAGAGACATGAGAGGAGGAGAGACATGAGAGGAGGAGAGACATGAGAGGAGGAGAGAGACAGGAGAGGAGGAGAGAGACAGGAGAGAAGGAGAGTGACAGGAGAGGAGGAGAGAAAGCAGAGGAGAGGAGAGAGGAGAGAGACAGGAGAGGAGGGGAGAGCCAGGAGAGAGAGGAGAGGAGGAGAGAGACGGGAGAGGAGGAGAGAGACGGGAGAGGAGGAGAGAGAGTGGAGAGAGACAGGAGAGGAGGAGAGAGGGAGGGAGAGAGACAGGAGAGGAGGAGAGAGACAGGAGACGAGGAGAGACAGGAGGGAGGAGAGAGACAGGGGAGGAGGGGAGAGAGACAGGAGAGGAGGAGAGAGAGACAGGAGAGGAGGAGGAGAGAGACAGGAGAGGAGGAGGAGAGAGACAGGGGAGGAGGAGGAGAGAGACAGGGAGGAGGAGGAGAGAGACAGGGGAGGAGGAGAGAGACAGGGGAGGAGGAGAGAGACAGGAGAGGAGGAGAGACAGGAGAGAGAGGAGAGACAGGAGAGAGAGGAGGGGAGGAGAGACAGGAGAGGTGGAGAGAGACAGGAGAGAGAGGAGAGGAGGAGAGAGACAGGAGAGGTGGAGAGAGACAGGAGAGAGAGGGGAGAGAGACAGGAGAGGAGGAGAGAGACAGGAGAGAGAGGAGAGAGAGAGAGACAGGAGAGGTGGAGAGAGACAGGGGAGGAGGGGAGAGAGACAGGAGAGGAGGAGAGAGAGACAGGAGAGGAGGAGAGAGACAGGGGAGGAGGAGAGAGACAGGAGAGGAGGAGAGATACAGGAGAGAGAGGAGAGAGAGGAGAGAGACAGGAGAGAGAGGGGAGAGGAGGAGAGACAGGAGAGGAGGAGAGATACAGGAGAGAGAGGAGAGAGACAGGAGAGATACAGGAGAGGAGGAGAGAGAGGGGAGAGAGACAGGAGAGGAGGAGAGACAGGAGAGGAGGAGAGAGACAGGAGAGGTGGAGAGAGACAGGGGAGGAGAGAGGAGAGGAGGAGAGAGACAGGAGAGAGAGGAGCAAGAGAGGAGAGAGAGAGGAGAGACAGGAGAGGAGGAGAGATACAGGAGAGAGAGGAGAGAGACAGGAGAGGAGGAGAGAGACAGGAGAGGAGGAGAGACAGGAGAGGAGGAGAGATACAGGAGAGAGAGGAGAGAGACAGGAGAGAGAGGAGAGAGACAGGAGAGGAGGAGAGAGACTCCTTGCAAAACAGCTCGAGCTCAGTGAGGTTGGATGGAGAGCATTTGTGAACAGCAGTTTTCAGTTCTTTCCACAGATTCTCGATTGGATTCAGGTCTGGACTTTGACTTGGCCATTCTAACACCTGGATATGTTTATTTTTGAACCATTCCATTGTAGATTTTGCTTTATGTTTTGGATCATTGTCTTGTTGGAAGACAAATCTCCATCCCAGTCTCAGGTCTTTGCAGACTCCATCAGGTTTTCTTCCAGAATGGTCCTGTATTTGGCTCCATCCATCTTCCCATCAATTTTAACCATCTTCCCTGTCCCTGCTGAAGAAAAGCAGGCCCAAACCATGATGCTGCCACCACCATGTTTGACAGTGGGGATGGTGTGTTCAGGGTGATGAGCTGTGTTGCTTTTACGCCAAACATAACGTTTTGCATTGTTGTCAAAAAGTTCAATTTTGGTTTCATCTGACCAGAGCACCTTCTTCCACATGTTTGGTGTGTCTCCCAGGTGGCTTGTGGCAAACATTAAACAACACTTTTTATGGATATCTTTAAGAAATGGCTTTCTTCTTGCCACTCTTCCATAAAGGCCAGATTTGTGCAATATACGACTGATTGTTGTCCTATGGACAGAGTCTCCCACCTCAGCTGTAGAACTCTGCAGTTCATCCAGAGTGATCATGGGCCTCTTGGCTGCATCTCTGATCAGTCTTCTCCTTGTATGAGCTGAAAGTTTAGAGGGACGGCCAGGTCTTGGTAGATTTGCAGTGGTCTGATACTCCTTCCATTTCAATATTATCGCTTGCACAGTGCTCCTTGGGATGTTTAAAGCTTGGGAAATCTTTTTGTATCCAAATCCAGCTTTAAACTTCTTCACGACAGTATCTCGGACCTGCCTGGTGTGTTCCTTGTTCTTCATGATGCTCTCTGCGCTTTTAACGGACCTCTGAGACTATCACAGTGCAGGTGCATTTATACGGAGACTTGATTACACACAGGTGGATTGTATTTGTCATCATTAGTCATTTAGGTCAACATTGGATCATTCAGAGATCCTCACTGAACTTCTGGAGAGAGTTTGCTGCACTGAAAGTAAAGGGGCTGAATAATTTTGCACGCCCAATTTTTCTGTTTTTGATTTGTTAAAAAAGTTTGAAATATCCAATAAATGTCGTTCCACTTCATGATTGTGTCCCACTTGTTGTTGATTCTTCACAAAAAAAATACAGTTTTATATCTTTATGTTTGAAGCCTGAAATGTGGCAAAAGGTCACAAAGTTCAAGGGGGCCGAATACTTTCGCAAGGCACTGTACACACCCTGTTACAGAGCATGTTCTCACACAAATACACACCCTGTTACAGAGCATGTTCTCACACAAACACACACCCTGTTACAGAGCATGTTCTCACACAAACACACACCCTGTTACAGAGCATGTTCTCACACAAACACACACCCTGTTACAGAGCATGTTCTCACACAAACACACACCCTGTTACAGAGCATGTTCTCACACAAACACACACCCTGTTACAGAGCATGTTCTCACACAAACACACACCCTGTTACAGAGCATGTTCTCACACAAACACACACCCTGTTACAGAGCATGTTCTCACACAAACACACACCCTGTTACAGAGCATGTTCTCACACAAACACACACCCTGTTACAGAGCATGTTCTCACACAAACACACACCCTGTTACAGAGCATGTTCTCACACAAACACACACCCTGTTACAGAGCATGTTCTCACACAAACACACACCCTGTTACAGAGCATGTTCTCACACAAACACACACCCTGTTACAGAGCATGTTCTCACACAAACACACACCCTGTTACAGAGCATGTTCTCACACAAACACACACCCTGTTACAGAGCATGTTCTCACACAAACACACACCCTGTTACAGAGCATGTTCTCACACAAACACACACCCTGTTACAGAGCATGTTCTCACACAAACACACAGCATGTTCCACACAAACACACCCTGTTACAGAGCATGTTCACAAACACACACCCTGTTACAGAGCATGTTCTCACACAAATACACACCCTGTTACAGAGCATGTTCTCACACAAACACACACCCTGTTACAGAGCATGTTCTACACAAACACACACCCTGTTACAGAGCATGTTCTCACACAAACACACACCCTGTTACAGAGCATGTTCTCACACAAACACACACCCTGTTACAGAGCATGTTCTCACACAAATACACACCCTGTTACAGAGCATGTTCTCACACAAATACACACCCTGTTACAGAGCATGTTCTCACACAAATACACACCCTGTTACAGAGCATGTTCTCACACAAACACACACCCTGTTACAGAGCATGTTCTCACACAAACACACACCCTGTTACAGAGCATGTTCTCACACAAATACACACCCTGTTACAGAGCATGTTCTCACACAAACACACACCCTGTTACAGAGCATGTTCTCACACAAACACACACCCTGTTACAGAGCATGTTCTCACACAAACACACACCCTGTTACAGAGCATGTTCTCACACAAACACACACCCTGTTACAGAGCATGTTCTCACACAAATAAACACACATGTTCCCAAACACACACCCTGTTACAGAGCATGTTCTCACACAAACACACACCCTGTTACAGAGCATGTTCTCACACAAACACACACCCTGTTACAGAGCATGTTCTCACACAAACACACACCCTGTTACAGAGCATGTTCTCACACAAACACACACCCTGTTACAGAGCATGTTCTCACACAAACACACACCCTGTTACAGAGCATGTTCTCACACAAACACACACCCTGTTACAGAGCATGTTCTCACACAAACACACACCCTGTTACAGAGCATGTTCTCACACAAACACACACCCTGTTACAGAGCATGTTCTCACACAAACACACACCCTGTTACAGAGCATGTTCTCACACAAACACACACCCTGTTACAGAGCATGTTCTCACACAAACACACACCCTGTTACAGAGCATGTTCTCACACAAACACACACCCTGTTACAGAGCATGTTCTCACACAAACACACACCCTGTTACAGAGCATGTTCTCACACAAACACACCCCTGTTACAGAGCATGTTCTCACACAAACACACACCCTGTTACAGAGCATGTTCTCACACAAACACACACCCTGTTACAGAGCATGTTCTCACACAAACACACACCCTGTTACAGAGCATGTTCTCACACAAACACACACCCTGTTACAGAGCATGTTCTCACACAAACACACCCTGTTACAGAGCATGTTCTCACACAAATACACACCCTGTTACAGAGCATGTTCTCACACAAACACACACCCTGTTACAGAGCATGTTCTCACACAAACACACACCCTGTTACAGAGCATGTTCTCACACAAACACACACCCTGTTACAGAGCATGTTCTCACACAAACACACACTGTTACAGAGCATGTTCTCACACAAACACACACCCTGTTACAGAGCATGTTCTCACACAAACACACACCCTGTTACAGAGCATGTTCTCACACAAACACACACCCTGTTACAGAGCATGTTCTCACACAAACACACACCCTGTTACAGAGCATGTTCTCACACAAACACACCCTGTTACAGAGCATGTTCTCACACAAACACACACCCTGTTACAGAGCATGTTCTCACACAAACACACACCCTGTTACAGAGCATGTTCTCACACAAACACACACCCTGTTACAGAGCATGTTCTCACACAAACACACACCCTGTTACAGAGCATGTTCTCACACAAACACACACCCTGTTACAGAGCATGTTCTCACACAAACACACACCCTGTTACAGAGCATGTTCTCACACAAACACACACCCTGTTACAGAGCATGTTCTCACACAAATACATACTTGAATACCCACCATGTTCTTGTTTCATACCATTAAAGGTTCATGTTTCATAACTGTAAAGGTTCAATGTGTCAGAGGAAACACCGTGCACCTGGCAACCTTGGTTAACGTGCACTGCGCTCGGCCCGCCACAGGAGTCGCTGGTGCGCGATGAGACAAGGATATCCCTACCGGCCATGCCCTCCCTAACCCGGACGACGCTAGGCCAATTGGAGGCTATTCTCGATAATATTAAAAACATTATCACAGACATTATTACAAACATTCTGTCTGTCTGTCTGTCTGTCTGTCTGTCTGTCTGTCTGTCTGTCTGTCTGTCTGTCTGTCTGTCTGTCTGTCTGTCTGTCTGTCTGTCTGTCTGTCTGTCTGTCTGTCTGTCTGTCTGTCTGGCTGTCTGTGTTTGTTTGTTTGTTTCAGGCCATTGATATTGCAGCCAGCAGAGAAGAGTAAAACTGAAATGTAATATCTCACTGTGCTGCTGTGGAAAAGTCCATGTTGCTATGTAGGTGTGAAGGAGGAGAGAGACAGGAGAGAAGGAGAGAAAGCAGAGGAGAGGAGAGAGGAGCGAGACAGGAGAGACAGGAGAGAGGAGAGAGTGTTAAGTCTTAATGTTCTACCCACCAATCTCCAGTTGGCTCTCCTTCTTTCTCTGTGTTCTCTCTCTCTCTGTCATTCTATCTATACAGACTGTCTGCCCTTTGTCACTGTCTCCATGTCCCCCTCTCCCTGCCCCCTCTTCTGTTCTCCCTCTCCCTCCCCTCTCTCTCTGCCCCCTCTTCTGTTCTCCCTCTCCCTCCCCTCTCTCTCTGCCCCCTCTTCTGTTCTCCCTCTCCCTCCCCTCTCTCTCTGCCCTCTCTTCTGTTCTCCCTCTCCCTCCCTCCTCTCTCTGCCCCCCCACTCTATCCCTCCCCCTCCTCTCTCTGCCCCCTCTTCTGTTCTCCCTCTCCCTCCCCCTCTCTCTGCCCCCTCTTCTGTTCTCCCTCTCCCTCCCCTCTCTCTCTGCCCCCTCTTCTGTTCTCCCTCTCCCTCCCCTCTCTCTCTGCCCCCTCTTCTGTTCTCCCTCTCCCTCCCCTCTCTCTCTGCCCCCCACTCTACCCCTCCCTCTCTCTCTACCCCCTCATCTGTTCTCCCTCTCCCTCCCCCTCTTCTGTTCTCCCTCTCCCTCCCCTCTCTCTCTGCCCCCTCTTCTATTCTCCCTCTCCCTCCCCTCTCTCTCTGCCCCCTCTTCTGTTCTCCCTCTCCCTCCCCTCTCTCTCTGCCCTCTCTTCTGTTCTCCCTCTCCCTCCCCCTCTCTCTGCCCCCCCACTCTATCCCTCCCCTCTCTCTCTGCCCCCTCTTCTATTCTCCCTCTCCCTCCCCTCTCTCTCTGCCCCCTCTTCTGTTCTCCCTCTCCCTCCCCTCTCTCTCTGCCCTCTCTTCTGTTCTCCCTCTCCCTCCCCTCTCTCTCTGCCCCCTCTTCTGTTCTCCCTCTCTCTGCCCTCTCTTCTGTTCTCCCTCTCCCTCCCCTCTCTCCCTGCCCCCTCTTCTATTCTCCCTCTCCCTCCCCTCTCTCTCTGCCCCCTCTTCTGTTCTCCCTCTCTCTGCCCTCTCTTCTGTTCTCCCTCTCCCTCCCCTCTCTCTCTGCCCTCTCTTCTGTTCTCCCTCTCCCTCCCCTCTCTCTCTGCCCCCTCTTCTATTCTCCCTCTCCCTCCCCTCTCTCTCTGCCCCCTCTTCTGTTCTCCCTCTCTCTGCCCCCTCTTCTGTTCTCCCTCTCCCTCCCCTCTCTCTCTGCCCTCTCTTCTGTTCTCCCTCTCCCTCCCCTCTCTCTCTGCCCCCTCTCCCTCCCCCTCTCTCTGCCCCCCACTCTATCCCTCCCCCTCCCTCTCTATCCCCACTCCTTTCTCTTTCTAGGTCTTGTATAACAAGCTAATAAATTACATAGAAACCTAATACTCAGCACTCACCAGGGTGTACACACACACACACACACACACACACACACACACACACACACACACACACACACACACACACACACACACACACACACACACACACACACACACACACACACACACACACACACACACACACACACACACACACACACACACACACACACACACACACACACACACACACATATACTTTAATTCCATTCAAAGGGCTTTATTGGCATTGGCAACATATACTACATGACCAAAAGACGATCATCTTGTTCCAAAATCATGGGCATTAACTGCCTCCACTATAACAGCCTCCAATCTTCCGGAAAGGCTTTCCACTAGATGTTGGAACATTGCTGCAAGGGCTTGATTCCATTCAGGAACAAAAGCCTTAGTGAGGTCGTACACTGATGTTGGGTGATTAGGCCTGGCTAGCAGTCAGCGTTCCACTTCATCCCAAAGGTGTACGATGGGGTTGAGATCAGGGCTCTGTGCAGGCCAGTCAAGTTCTTCCACACCGATCTCGACAAACCATTTCTGTATGGACCTCGCTTTGTGCTGTCGTGTCTTTGACATCATTAAACTGAAGACTTAGTTTATCAAATCAATTCTCTATAATTATTATAACGTGATTAGTCTAACCATGTAAATGTAATTAACTAGGAAGTAGGGGCACCAAGGAAAATATTCAGATTACAAAATTAGAATTTTCCTAAAATAACTTAAAGATATTTTAATATCTGGTCAATTAGTCTTATAATTAATGAATGATTCTTTACCTCACGTTAGTCTCATTCCAAACGTCGTAAATTGTTGGTTATCTGCATGAACCCAGTCTTCACTATGAATCATACATCAATTGTCTTAAATCCTTTATTTACTAACTAAATAATCCCAGAAATGCATAAACAAACAGTAGATAGTTACAAGGAAATGATAGTGGAGTTTCCCTAGTGGGATAAACCGGTATCGCGGCTTGGTGTACAAAAGGGAAGTGGGGGTCGACTGAGATGAGACACTACAAAGTTGATAATTATAACAATTGAAATGCTAATCCTTTGCACATGAACGCTCACTCATTCGGGAATAATTGCAATCAATATATATATTTACGCTCAGTGTGTCGTCGGGATCTCTGTTGAAAAGTTTGTTTCTGTTGGAGAGTTTGTCCGCTCTCTCTCTCTCTCTGCCATGGTTAGAATGGATAGTTCAGAGTAACATTCAGCAATGTTGTTATAGAATAGATGTTTCGGCGGTTGTCGGTCTTCGCGTTTACGGGTACATAATTCCTAGCTGCAGACTAGTAATTAGTATCAAAGACTTGTTCTTATTCTGTCGGTATCGATAGTCTCAGAGTTTAACCACGTGGTATGGTTAAAAGATTCAGCAGTCTGGTCTCAAACCTTGGCCCTCTCGTTATCGAGGTAAGCTGGTCTGCAACCTTTGTCCTCTCGTGATTGAGAGAAACATGGTCCGTTGAGAAATTCTCACGGTGGGGTTTTATTCGGAAGAGCAGAAAGATCTCAGCAATCTACTCAAAACTTAGCCCTCTCGGGTATCGAGGTAAGATGGTCTCTACTAAAACCTTAGCCCTCTCGGGTATCGAGGTAAGATGGTCTCTACTAAAACCTTAGCCCTCACGGGTATCGAGGTAAGATGGTCTCTACTAAAACCTTAGCCCTCACGGGTATCGAGGTAAGATGGTCTCTACTAAAACCTTAGCCCTCACGTAATTGAGAGAAACATGGTCTGAAGATAAATTCCCATGGTGGGGGTTATATTCGGAAGAGCAGAAAGGGGCGGGCCCATGATGCCAGATCAATGTCTGTGCTCATGGGGCGGGCCAATGATTTAGTTAAACTCCAGATCAATGTCTGTGCTCATGGGGCGGGCCAATGATTTAGTTAAACTCCAGATCAATGTCTGTGCTCATGGGGCCAATGATTTAGTTAAACTCCAGATCAATGTCTGTGCTCATGGGGCCAATGATTTAGTTAAACTCCAAAGGCAATTGGAGTTTCCTGCATTAAACAGTTTAAAATCACATTACATAATTTCACAAATAGTTTAATCTTTACTCATTCTTTTTATACAACAATTAGATGCAAGCCTTACAACTGAGACTCTTGTATAAACAGGGTTATGGTAATGTGGCTGTATTGTCTCTCATGAGTTTCACAAAATTGTACCAAACGGACCAGTTCGTAGCTGGCTACTTCACCGACCTTTTATACATTCTCCAGAACATGAATATTGTTCAGTTCTCAAGTTCTGTGAGGTGGAAGAAATTCCTTTGTTCTCTCTATGAAAACTCATTCTCTCTCTGTACTGTCTGGCCATGAGGAAGAATCTCCTCCAGGAATTTACGACCTGAGATAACAGCAGCCTGGGTGTAGGAGAGAGAGAGGGGGAAGGCACGCTATACCCAAAGAGGGCCACATCATGACAGTGCACAGGGGCATTGTCATCTGAAACAGGAAAGGGCCTTCCCCAAACTGTTGACACAAAGTTGGAAGCACAGAATTGTCTAGAATCAAATCAAATCTAATCAAATGTATTTATATAGCCCTTCTCACATCAGCTGATATCTCAAAGTGCTGTACAGAAACCCAGCCTAAAACCCCAAAACAGCAAGCAATGCAGGTGTAGAAGCACGGTGGCTAGGAAAAACTCCCTAGAAAGGCCAAAACCTAGGAAGAAACCGAGAGAGGAACCAGGCTATGAGGGGTGGCCAGTCCTCTTCTGGCTGTGCCGGGTGGAGATTATAACAGAACATGGCCAAGATGTTCAAATGTTCACAAATGACCAGCATGGTCAAATAATAATAATCACAGTAGTTGTCAAGGGTGCAACAAGTCAGCACCTCAGGAGTAAATGTCGGTTGGCTTTTCATAGCCGATCATTAAGAGTATCTCTACCACTCCTGCTGTCTCTAGAGAGTTGAAAACAGCAAGTCTGGGACAGGTAGCACGTCCGGTGAACAGGTCAGGGTTCCATAGCCGCAGGCAGAACAGTTGAAACTGGAGCAGCAGCACGGCCAGGTGGACTGGGGACAGCAAGAAGTCATCATCAAATCAAATCAAATCAAATGTATTTCTATAGCCCTTCGTACATCAGCTGATATCTCAAAGTGCTGTACAGAAACCCAGCCTAAAACCCCAAACAGCAAGCAATGCAGGTGTAGAAGCACAGTGGCTAGGAAAAACTCCCTAGAAAGGCCAAAACCTAGGAAGAAACCTAGAGAGGAACCAGGCTATGTGGGGTGGCCAGTCCTCTTCTGGCTGTGCCGGATGGAGATTATAACAGAACATGGCCAAGATGTTCAAATGTTCATAAATGACCAGCATGGTCCAATAATAATAAGGCAGAACAGTTGAAACTGGAGCAGCAGCATGGCCAGGTGGACTGGGGACAGCAAGGAGTCATCATGTCAGGTAGTCCTGGGGCATGGTCCTAGGGCTCAGTTCCTCCGAGAGAGAGAAAGAAAGAGAGAATTAGAGAGCACACTTAAATTCACACAGGACACCGAATAGGACAGGAGAAGTACTCCAGATATAACAGACTGACCCTAGCTCCCGACACATAAACTACTGCAGCATAAATACTGGAGGCTGAGACAGGAGGGGTCAGGAGACACTGTGGCCCCATCCGATGATACCCCCGGGACAGGGCTAAACAGGCAGGATATAACCCCACCCACTTTGCCAAAGCACAGCCCCCACACCACTAGAGGGATAACTTCAACCACAAACTTAGAGAATCCCAGTGGAGAGAGGGGAACCGGCCAGGCAGAGACAGCAAGGGTGGTTCGTTGCTCCAGAGCCTTTCCGTTCACCTTCACACACCTGGGCCAGACTACACTCAATCATATGACCCACTGAAGAGATGAGTCTTCAGTAAAGACTTAAAGGTTGAGACCGAGTCTGCATCTCTCACATGGGTAGGCAGACCATTCCATAAAAATGGTGCTCTATAGGAGAAAGCCCTGCCTCCAGCTGTTTGCTTAGAAATTCTAGGGACAATTAGAAGGCCTGCGTCTTGTGACCGTAGCGTACATGTAGGTACTGTATGTACGGCAGGACCAAATCGGAAAGATAGGTAGGAGCAAGCCCATGTAATGCTTTGTAGGTTAGCAGTAAAACCTTGAAATCAGCCCTTGTTTTGACAGGAAGCCAGTGTCGAGAGGCTAGCACTGGAGTAATATGATCAAATGTTTTGGTTCTCGTCAGTATTCTAGCAGCCGTATTTAGCACTGCCTGAAGTTTATTTAGTGCTTTATCCGGGTAGCCGGAAAGTAGAGCATTGCAGTAGTCTAACCTAGAAGTAACAAAAGCATGGATGAACTTTTCTGCATCATTTTTGGACAGAAAGTTTCTGATTATTGCAATGTTACGCAGATGGAAAAAAGCTGTCCTTGAAACAGTCTTGATATGCTTGTCAAAAGAGAGATCAGGGTCCAGAGTAATGCCGAGGTCCTTCACAGTTTTATTTGAGACGACTGTACAACCATTAAGATATTAATTGTCAGATTCAACAGAAGATCTCTTGGTTTCTTGGGACCTAGAACAAGCATCTCTGTTTTGTCCGAGTTTCAAAGTAGAATGTTTGCAGCCCTCCACTTCCTTATGTCTGAAACACAGGCTTCTACCGAGGGCAATTTTGGGGCCTCACCATGTTTCATTGAAATGTACAGCTGTGTGTCATCCGCATAGCAGTGAAAGTTAACATTATGTTTTCGAATTACATCCCCAAGAGGTAAAATATATAGTGAAAACAATAGTGGTCCTAAAACGGAACCTTGAGGAACACCGAAATTTACAGTTGATTTGTCAGAGAACAAACCATTCACAGGGACTAACTGATCACTTTCCGACAGATAAGATCTAAACCAGGCCAGAACTTGTCCGTGTAGACCAATTTGGGTTTCCAATTTCTCCAAAAGAATGTGGTGATCGATGGTATCAAAAGCAGCACTAAGGTCTAGGAGCACGAGGACAGATGCTGAGCCTCGGTCTGACGCCATTAAAAGGTCATTTACCACCTTCACAAGTGCAGTCTCAGTGCTATGATGGGGTCTAAAACCAGACTGAAGCATTTCGTATACATTGCTTGTCTTCAGGAAGGCAGTGAGTTGCTGCGCAACAGCTTTTTCAAAAAGTTTTGAGAGGAATGGAAGATTCGATATAGGCTGATAGTTTTTAATATTTTCTGGGTCAAGGTTTGTCTTTTTCAAGAGAGGCTTTATTACTGCCACTTTTAGTGAGTTTGGTACGCATCCGGTGGATTGAGAGCCGTTTATTATGTTCAACATAGGAGGGCCAAGCACAGGAAGCAGCTCTTTCAGTAGTTTAGTTGGAATAGGGTCCAGTATGCAGCTTGAAGGTTTAGAGGCCATGATTATTTTCATCATTGTGTCAAGAGATATAGTACTAAAACACTTGAGCGTCTCTCTTGATCCTCGGTCCTGGGAGAGTTGTGCAGACTCAGGTCAACTGAGGAATCAGGTTCCAAGGTGTAAAATGCAAATTAATTACTTAAAAATCATACAATGTGATTTTCTGGATTTTTGTTTTAGATTCAGTCTCTCACAGTTGAAGTGTACATATGATAAAAATGACAGACCTCTACATGCTTTGTAAGTAAGAGAACCTGCAAAATCGGCAGTGTATCAAATACTTGTTCTCCCCACTGTATAAATATATGGATGAGCGCTGACCGAGCGACATAGGCAAGGTGCAACATATGGTATAAGATACAGTATATACATATGATGTGAGTAATGTAAGACGTGTAAACATTATTAAAGTGGAATTATTACGGTGACTAGTGATCCATTTATTAAAGTGGCCAGCGATTTCTAGTCTGTATGTGTTTTTCAGTCTCTCGATCCCAGCAATGATGCACCTGTACTGACCTGGTCTTCTGGATGGTAGCGGGGTGAACAGGCCGTGGCTTCAGGTGGTTGTTGTCCTTGATGATCTGTAACTGAAGATAGACACGTCCAAACATAGTCTGTGTCCAAAATGGTAGCCTTTCCCCTTCAGAGGACACTACATTCCCCTTCAGAGTGGACTACCTTTCCCCTTCAGAGTGGACTACCTTTCCCCTTCAGAGTGGACAACCTTTCCCCTTCAGAGGACACTACCTTTCCCCTACAGAGGACACTACATTCCCCTTCAGAGTGGACTACCTTTCCCCTTCAGAGTGGACTACCTTTCCCCTTCAGAGGACACTACCTTTCCCCTTCAGAGGACACTACCTTTCCCCTTCAGAGTGGACTACCTTTCCCCTTCAGAGTGGACTACCTTTCCCCTTCAGAGGACACTACCTTTCCCCTTCAGAGGACACTACCTTTCCCTTCAGAGTGGACTACCTTTCCCCTTCAGAGTGGTCTACCTTTCCCTTCAGAGTGGACTACCTTTCCCCTTCAGAGTGGACTACCTTTCCCTTCAGAGTGGACTACCTTTCCCCTTCAGAGTGGACTACCTTTCCCCTTCAGAGGACACTACCTTTCCCCTTCAGAGGACACTACCTTTCCCTTAAGAGTGGACTACCTTTCCCCTTCAGAGGACCCTACCTTTCCCCTTCAGAGTGGACTACCTTTCCCCTTCAGAGTGGACTACCTTTCCCCTTCAGAGTGGACTAACTTTCCCCTTCAGAGTGGACTACCTTTCCCCTTCAGAGTGGACTACCTTTCCCCTTCAGAGGACACTACCTTTCCCCTACAGAGGACACTACCTTTCCCCTTCAGAGTGGACTACCTTTCCCCTTCAGAGGACACTACATTCCCCTTCAGAGTGGACTACCTTTCCCCTTCAGAGTGGACTACCTTTCCCCTTCAGAGGACACTACCTTTCCCCTTCAGAGTGGACTACCTTTCCCCTTCAGAGGACACTACATTCCCCTTCAGAGTGGACTACCTTTCCCCTTCAGAGTGGACTACCTTTCCCCTTCAGAGGACACTACCTTTCCCCTTCAGAGGACACTACCTTTCCCCTTCAGAGTGGACTACCTTTCCCCTTCAGAGTGGACTACCTTTCCCCTTCAGAGTGGACTACCTTTCCCCTTCAGAGTGGACTACCTTTCCCCTTCAGAGTGGACTACCTTTCCCCTTCAGAGTGGACTACCTTTCCCCTTCAGAGTGGACTACCTTTCCCCTTCAGAGGACACTACCTTTCCCCTTCAGAGGACACTACCTTTCCCTTCAGAGTGGACTACCTTTCCCCTTCAGAGGACACTACCTTTCCCCTTCAGAGTGGACTACCTTTCCCTTCAGAGTGGACTACCTTTCCCCTTCAGAGGACACTACCTTTCCCCTTCAGAGTGGACTACCTTTCCCCTTCAGAGTGGACTACCTTTCCCCTTCAGAGGACACTACCTTTCCCCTTCAGAGTGGACTACCTTTCCCCTTCAGAGTGGACTACCTTTCCCTTCAGAGTGGACTACCTTTCCCCTTCAGAGGACACTAACTTTCCCCTTCAGAGTGGACTACCTTTCGCTTCAGAGTGGACTACCTTTCCCCTTCAGAGTGGACTACCTTTCCCCTTCAGAGTGGACTACCTTTCCCCTTCAGAGTGGACTACCTTTCCCCTTCAGAGGACACTACCTTTCCCCTTCAGAGGGACTTTTCCCCTTCAGAGGACACTACCTTTCCCCTTCAGAGTGGACTACCTTTCCCCTTCAGAGTGGACTACCTTTCCCCTTCAGAGGACACTACCTTCCCCTTCAGAGGACACTACCTTTCCCCTTCAGAGTGGACTACCTTTCCTCTTCAGAGTGGACTACCTTTCCCCTTCAGAGTTCAGAGTGGACCTTTCCCCTTCAGGACTACCTTTCCCCTTCAGAGTGGACTACCTTTCCCCTTCAGAGTGGACTACCTTTCCCCTTCAGAGTGGACTACCTTTCCCCTTCAGAGTGGACTACCTTTCCCCTTCAGAGGACACTACCTTTCCCCTTCAGAGGACACTACCTTTCCCCTTCAGAGGACACTACCTTTCCCCTTCAGAGGACACTACCTTTCCCCTTTAGAGTGGACTACCTTTCCCTCCAGAGTGGACTACCTTTCCCCTTCAGAGTGGACTACCTTTCCCTTCAGAGTGGACTACCTTTCCCCTTCAGAGGACACTACCTTTCCCTTAAGAGTGGACTACCTTTCCCCTTCAGAGTGACTACCTTTCCCCTTCAGAGGGACTACCTTTCCCCTTCAGAGGACACTACCCCCTTTCCCCTTCAGAGGACACTACCTTTCCCCTTCAGAGGACACTACCTTTCCCCTTCAGAGGACACTACCTTTCCCCTTCAGAGGACACTACCTTTCCCCTTCAGAGGACACTACCTTTCCCCTTCAGAGGACACTACCTTTTCAGAGGACACTACCTTTCCCCTTCAGAGGACACTACCTTTCCCCTTCAGAGGACACTACCTTTCCCCTTCAGAGGACACTACCTTTCCCCTTCAGAGGACACTACCTTTCCCCTTCAGAGGACACTACCTTTCCCCTTCAGAGGACACTACCTTTCCCCTTCAGAGGACACTACCTTTCCCCTTCAGAGGACACTACCTTTCCCCTTCAGAGGACACTACCTTTCCCTCAGAGGACACTACCTTTCCCCTTCAGAGGACACTACCTTTCCCCTTCAGAGGGACTACCTTTCCCCTTCAGAGGACACTACCTTTCCCCTTCAGAGGGACACTACCTTTCCCCTTCAGAGGGACTACCTTTCCCCTTCAGAGGGACTACCTTTCCCCTTCAGAGGACACTACCTTTCCCCTTCAGAGGACACTACCTTTCCCCTTCAGAGGACACTACCTTCCCCCTTCAGAGGACACTACATTCCCCTTCACTACATCTGACCAGGACACATAGGGAATATGACACTATTTGGGAGGCAGACATTATTTAACAGATTCACCTCTCAAAACATATTTCCCAGGAACCCTTCTTCCATTTTTTTGCTACATTCTTAGAATTTGTACCCGTGTCAAAATGGGTCAATCTATGCAATAATTAATCAATCAATCTTCTGTTGGTCTGTCTCTCTCCTCCCCCTCTCCCTCTCTCTCTTGACCCTACTCACCTATCCCCCTCCCTCTGACCTCCCCTCCCTACCTCCTCCTCTCCCTCTCTCTCTCTTGACCCTACTCACCTATCCCCCTCCCTGACCTCTCTCCCCCCCTCTCCCTCTCTCTCTCTTGACCCTACTCACCTATCCCCCTCCCTGACCTCTCTCCTCCCCCTCCCTGACCTCTGTCCTCCCCCTCCCTGACCTCTCTCCCTTCTCTCTCCGCTGCTTTCTCTTTCCCTCTACCTCTCCCCCCTCTCTCTGTTTGCATGTGTTCCTCCCTCCTCATAGGCCATGTTTATCTCTGCTCTGGGATGACACTGCCAGGGTGTTTACTACTGACTCAGGCAGGATACATGGGGACATTGGAGTTGACATCTTGGTGTTTTATTAGGATCCCCATTAGCTGTTGTCATAGCAGCAGCTACTCTTCCTGGGGTCCACACAGAACATGACAATACAGAACATTAATAGACAAGGACAGCTACATCAATCTACATATTAATACAAACACACTAACTATCTACTGTAGGACAAATAGGGAGAGGCGTAGTGAGGTGTTGGTTTGTCTGTTCTTTGAAACCAGGTATGCTTATCATTTGAGCAACGGAAGAGAGGGGAGATAAAAGACAGGGGGAGGGGAGAGGAGGCAGGGGAAAGAGGGGGAGAGAAAAGACAGGGGGAGGGGAGAGGAGGGGGAGGGAGAGAGGGGAGAGAAAAGACAGGGGGAGGGGAGAGGAGGGGGAGGGAGAGAGGGGAGAGAAAAGACAGGGGGAGGGGGAGAGGAGGCAGGGGAAAGAGGGGGAGAGAGAGGGAAGAGGAGGCAGGGGAGAGGGGGAGGAGGGGGAGACAGAGAGGGGGAGAGAAAAGACAGCAGGAGAGAGAGAGAATGGAAAGGAGAAGAGTAAACACCTAGTCTTAAAAACACGACCTAGAGGGAGAGGAGAGGAGGGGGGGGGGGGAGGAGACAGGGGAGGGAGAGGAGACAGAGGGAGGGAGAGAGAGAGAAAGAGGGAGGAGAGTAAACACCTAGTCTTAAAAACACTACCTAGAGGGAGAGGAGAGGAGGGGGAGGGGGAGGAGGGGGAGGAGAGGAGACAGGGGGAGGGAGAGAGAGAAAGAGGGAGGAGAGTAAACAGCCCCAGCCCAGACAGAACTGTATTACTACAGAGAGAAGGGAGGAGAAGAGGGAGGGACGAGGAGGCAGGGGAGAGAGGGAGGGGGAGAGAGGAGACAGGGGAGGGAGAGGAGGCAGGCGAGAGAGGGAGGGGGAGAGAGGAGACAGGGGGAGGGAGAGGAGAGGGAGGCAGGGGAGAGGGGGAGAGGAGAGGGGGAGAGGAGGAAGGGAGGTAGTGGAAAGAGGGGGAGAGAGGGAAGAGGAGGCAGGGGAGAGGGGAGAGGAGACAGGGGGAGAGAGGAGACAGGGGGAGAGGAGACAGAGGGAGAGGAGGCAGGGAAAGAGAGGGGAGGGAGGGAAGAGGAGGCAGGGGAGGGAGAGGAGAGGGGAGATGAGACAGGGGAGAGGGAGAGGAGGCAGGGGAGAGGAGACAGGGGGGGAGAGAGGAGAGAGGGGAGAGGAGGCAGGGGAAAGAGGGGTAGAGGAAGAGGAGGCAGGGGAGAGAGGGGGAGAGAGAGGGAAGAGGAGGCAGGGGAGAGGGGAGAGGAGACAGGGGGAGAGGAGAGAGGAGAGGAGGCAGGGGAAAGAGGGGGAGAGAGGGAAGAGGAGGCAGGGGGAGAGGGGGAAGAGGGAGGAGAGTACACAGCCCTAGTCCTTGAAGGGAGAAAAGAGGGAGGGGAGAGAGGGGGAGAGGAGGGAGGGGAAAGAAGGGGGTGAGGAGGGAGGCGAGAGAGGGAGCGCTGTATGTGGTATTTGGGACCTTGTTGTGATGTGACTGGCCAGAAATAACAATGTGCTAACCTCTGGTTATCTACCTCCTCCTCTACCTCCTCATCTACCACCTCCTCTACCTCCTCCTCTACCTCCTCATCTACCACCTCCTCTAAGACTAACCTTTGGTTATCTACCCCCTCTACCTCCTCCTCTACCTCTAACCTCTGGTTATCTACCTCCTCCTCTACCTCCTCCTTTACCTCCTCCTCTACCCCCTCCTCTACCTCCTCCTCTACCACTAACCTCTGGTTATCTACCTCCTCCTCTACCTCAAACCTCTGGTTATCTACCTCCTCCTCTACCTCCTCCTCTACCACTAACCTCTGGTGATCTACCTCCTCCTCTACCTCCTCCTCTACCACCTCCTCTACCACTAACCTCTGGTGATCTACCTCCTCATCTACCTCCTCATCTACCTCCTCCTCTACCTCCTCCTCTGCCAATGACCTCTGGTTATCTACCTCCTCCTCTACCTCTAACCTCTGGTTATCTAACTCCTCCTCTACCTCCTCCTCTACCACTAACCTCTGGTGATCTACCTCCTCCTCTACTTCCCCCTCTACCACCTCCTCTACCACTAACCTCTGGTGATCTACCTCCTCCTCTACCTCCTCCTCTACCTCCTCATATACCACCTCCTCTACCTCCTCCTCTACCTCCTCCTCTACCACTGACCTATGGTTATCTACCTCCTCCTCTACCTCCTCCTCTACCACTGACCTCTGGTTATCGACCTCCTCCTTTACCTCCTCCTCTACCTCCTCCTCTACCACTGACCTCTGGTTATCTACCTCCTCCTCTACCTCCTCCTCTACCACTGACCTCTGGTTATCTACCTCCTCCTCTACCTCCTCCTCTACCACTGACCTCTGGTTATCTACCTCCTCCTCTACCTCCTCCTCTACCACTAACCCCTGGTTATCTACCTCCTCCTCTACCTCATCCTATACCACTAACCTCTGGTTATCTATCTCCTCCTCTACCTCCTCCTCTACCACTGACCTCTGGTTATCTACCTCCTCCTCTACCTCCTCCTCTACCACTGACCTCTGGTTATCTACCTCCTCCTCTACCTCCTCCTCTACCACTAACCTCTGGTTATCTACCTCCTCCTCTACCTCCTCCTCTACCACTAACCCCTGGTTATCTACCCTCCTCTACCTCATCCTCTACCACTAACCTCTGGTTATCTATCCCTCCTCTACCTCCTCCTCTACCACTGACCTCTGGTTATCTACCTCCTCCTCTACCTCCTCCTCTACCTCCTCCTCTACCACTAACCTCTGGTTATCTACCTCCTCTACCTCCTCCTCTACCACTGACCTCTGATTATCTATCTCCTCCTCTACCTCCCCCCTCTACCACTGACCTCTGGTTATCTACCTCCTCCTTTACCTCCTCCTCTACCTCCTCCTCTACCTCCTCCTCTACCTCCCCTCTACCACTGACCTCTGGTTATCTACCTCCTCCTTTACCACTGCCAACTCATCTATCTATCTCTTCCCCTCTCTCTCTCTCTCTCTCTCTCTCTCTCTCTCTCTCTCTCTCTCTCTCTCTCTCTTTAGCTGTCTCTCTCTCCCTCTTACTCTATTGCTCTCTCTATGTGCCTCTCTCCCTCTCTCTCTATGTAGAAGGCCCATCTCTCTCTCTCTCTCTCTCTCTCTCTCTCTCTCTCTCTCTCCCTTCTCTCTCTCCTTCTCTGTAGTAGGCCCATCTCTCTCTCTGTGTCTCTGTAGTAGTAGGCCCATCTCTCCCTCCCTCTCTCTGCCTCTGCCTCTCTCGTTCTCTCTCCTGTCTCAGGTCTATCTCTCTCAAACCCCCTCCTGTTCTCTCTCTCTCTAACTGCCTCTCTCTCTCTCTCTCTTCTCTGTAGTAGGCCCATCTCTCCCTCCCTCTCTCTGCCTCTGCCTCTCTCGTTCTCTCTCCTGTCTCAGGTCTATCTCTCTCAAATCCCCCCTCCTGTTCTCTCTCTCTCTCTCTCTAACTGCCTCTCTCTCTCTCTCTCTCTCTCTCTCTCAATCACTCACTCACTCACTCACTCACTCACTCACTCACTCACTCACTCACACTCACACACCATCTGACCGGTTAGATAACTGGTAGAGAACTGCAGCAGTAGATGACCTATATGGGCCAACATCGTAACAGTGTCAGAGAGCAGAGAGAGCAGGCTAAATGGTTATATTAAATCCAACAAAGCTGCATGCCTCAATTTCTACATAAACACATAAATGAATTCAAAAACAAATCAAGACTGAAAGTGATGAAATCAGAAGACAACAACCTAAGAACACAGCGTGGTCTGTTTCTACAGTCCACCACTAGTAGAGATGACAGTTGGACCGTTTTCCCAGGTCATGCTTTTATAAACACGACCATAAGACAGACAGAAAGCACAGTACCTTTTTTTTTAACCTTTATTTAACAAGGCAAGTCAGTTTAGAACAAATTCTTATTTTCAATGACAGCCTAGGAACAGTGGGTTAACTGCCTGTTCAGGGGCAGAATGACAGATTTGTACCTTGTCAGCTCGGGGATATGAACTCGCAACCTTCCGGTTACTAGTCCAACATGCTAACCACTAGGCTACCCTGACCCAGCAACAGTCAAAACATACGAGCAGTATATTGTCCAGATGACCCATAACATCAAAGATCCACCACTATGTTACAGTAGAGATGACCCATAACATCAAAGATCCACCACTATGTTACAGTAGAGATGACCCATAACATCAAAGATCCACCACTATGTTACAGTAGAGATGACCCATAACATCAAAGATCCACCACTATGTTACAGTAGAGATGACCCATAACATCAAAGATCCACCACTATGTTACAGTAGAGATGACCCATAACATCAAAGATTCACCACTATGTTACAGTAGAGATGACCCATAACATCAAAGATCCACCACTATGTTACAGTAGAGATGACCCATAACATCAAAGATCCACCACTATGTTACAGTAGAGATGACCCATAACATCAAAGATCCACCACTATGTTACAGTAGAGATGACCCATAACATCAAAGATCCACCACTATGTTACAGTAGAGATGACCCATAACATCAAAGATCCACCACTATGTTACAGTAGAGATGACCCATAACATCAAAGATCCACCACTATGTTACAGTAGAGATGACCCATAACATCAAAGATCCACCACTATGTTACAGTAGAGATGACCCATAACATCAAAGATCCACCACTATGTTACAGTAGAGATGACCCATAACATCAAAGATCCACCACTATGTTACTAGAGATGACCCTGTCATTAAATGTTCAAAGATCCACCACTGCATTGAAATAACTCCTGTTAATACTAACAACATCCACGTTGGCTTTTTGGCTTAGAGACTGATATTGGAGCCGAACAGAAAACCTAGAAAAGGCCAATGAGTGTTGGACAAGTATGAGTCTGCTACTTTCTATGAAATCAAACTGATTTGTACCCTTGATAAAAAAATGAACAAAAAATACTGAGCTGTATTGTGTGTAACAACAAAAAAAAGAGTAGGAAATGATATCATTTTATAGTAATACAATGGCTCAGAGAAAGAGATTTAGTTTAGTAATACAATGGCTCAGAGGAAGAGATTTAGTTTAGTAATACAATGGCTCAGAGAAAGAGATTTAGTTTAGTAATACAATGGCTCAGAGAAAGAGATTTAGTTTAGTAATACAATGGCTCAGAGAAAGAGATTTAGTTTAGTATGACAATGGCTCACAATGGCTCAGAGAAAGAGATTTAGTTTAGTAATACAATGGCTCAGAGAAAGAGATTTAGTTTAGTAATGACAATGGCTCAGAGAAAGAGATTTAGTTTAGTAATACAGTGGCTCAGAGAAAGAGATTTAGGTTAGTAATGACAATGGCTCAGTATGTACAATGGCTCAGAGAAAGAGATTTAGTTTAGTAATACAATGGCTCAGAGAAAGAGATTTAGTTTAGTAATACAATGGCTCAGAGAAAGAGATTTAGTTTAGTAATACAATGGCTCAGAGAAAGAGATTTAGTTTAGTAATACAGTGGCTCAGAGAAAGAGATTTAGTTTAGTATGACAATGGCTCAGAGAAAGAGATTTAGTTTAGTAATACAATGGCTCAGAGAAAGAGATTTAGTTTAGTAATACAATGGCTCAGAGAAAGAGATTTAGTTTAGTATGACAATGGCTCAGAGAAAGAGATTTAGTTTAGTAATACAATGGCTCAGAGAAAGAGATTTAGTTTAGTAATGACAATGGCTCAGAGAAAGAGATTTAGTTTAGTAATACAATGGCTCAGAGAAAGAGATTTAGTTTAGTAATACAATGGCTCAGAGAAAGAGATTTAGTTTAGTAATGACAATGGCTCAGAGAAAGAGATTTAGTTTAGTAATGGCTCAGAGAAAGAGATACAATGGCTCAGAGAAAGAGATTTAGTTTAGTAATACAATGGCTCAGAGAAAGAGATTTAGTTTAGTATGACAATGGCTCAGAGAAAGAGATTTAGTTTAGTAATACAATGGCTCAGAGAAAGAGATTTAGTTTAGTATGACAATGGCTCAGAGAAAGAGATTTAGTTTAGTAATGACAATGGCTCAGAGAAAGAGATTTAGTTTAGTAATACAATGGCTCAGAGAAAGAGATTTAGTTTAGTAATACAATGGCTCAGAGAAAGAGATTTAGTTTAGTAATACAATGGCTCAGAGAAAGAGATTTAGTTTAGTAATACAATGGCTCAGAGAAAGAGATTTAGTTTAGTAATACAATGGCTCAGAGAAAGAGATTTAGTTTAGTAATACAATGGCTCAGAGAAAGAGATTTAGTTTAGTAATACAATGGCTCAGAGAAAGAGATTTAGTTTAGTAATACAATGGCTCAGAGAAAGAGATTTAGTTTAGTAATACAATGGCTCAGAGAAAGAGATTTAGTTTAGTAATACAATGGCTCAGAGAAAGAGATTTAGTTTAGTAATACAATGGCTCAGAGAAAGAGATTTAGTTTAGTAATACAATGGCTCAGAGAAAGAGATTTAGTTTAGTATGACAATGGCTCAGAGAAAGAGATTTAGTTTAGTAATACAATGGCTCAGAGAAAGAGATTTAGTTTAGTAATACAATGGCTCAAGAAAGAGATTTAGTTTAGTAATACAATGGCTCAGAGAAAGAGATTTAGTTTAGTAATACAATGGCTCAGAGAAATGGCTCAGAGAGATTTAGTTTAGTAATACAATGGCTCAGAGAAAGAGATTTAGTTTAGTAATACAATGGCTCAGAGAAAGAGATTTAGTTTAGTAATACAATGGCTCAGAGAAAGAGATTTAGTTTAGTAATACAATGGCTCAGAGAAAGAGATTTAGTTTAGTAATACAATGGCTCAGAGAAAGAGATTTAGTTTAGTAATACAATGGCTCAGAGAAAGAGATTTAGTTTAGTAATACAATGGCTCAGAAAAGAGATCCACATCTAAAAATGGCCAAAATGATTGCAATACAATGTGTTTTAAATACTTAGACAATGGCTTGCACCCTCCCCTTGTGAGGATAAAAGCACTTTTTATATCATGTTTTTATCAATTGAAGGATCTGAGACCGTTCCTCCACACAGAATATGTTTTTTATCAATTGAAGGATCTGAGACCATTCCTCCACACAGAATATGTTTTTTATCAATTGAAGGATCTGAGACCGTTCCTCCACACAGAATATGTTTTTTATCAATTGAAGGATCAGAGACCGTTCCTCCAAACAGAATATTTCCAGAACTGTTATATCCTTCAGCCTGCCCTCTTAAATTCAAAGGTTTCCAATGGGGTTCAAGTCCAGAGACTGAAATTGATTTTGCAAAATGTAAATGTTGTGGTCAGTTAACCATTTCTTTGTGTATTTTGACGTGTTCTTGGGGTTAATGTCTTGCTGGAAGATCCACTGGTGGCCAAGTTTCAGCCTCTTGGCAGAGGAAACCAGGTTGTTTTGGCTAAAATGTCCTGTTCCTTGGTAAGGTTCATGATGCTTCACCACCATGTTACAGTAGAGATGGTGGACACCATGTTACAGTAGAGATAGGTGGACAAGTTTCAGCCTCTTGGCAGAGGAATGATGCTTCACCACCAGGTTGTTGGCTAAAATGTCCTGTTCCTTGGTAATGTTACAGTAGAGATAGTTCATGATGGAAAATTCACCACCATGTTACAGTAGAGATAGTGGACAAGTTTCAGCCTCTTGGCAGAGGAAACCAGGTTGTTTTGGCTAAAATGTCCTGTTCCTTGGTAAGGTTCATGATGCTTCACCACCATGTTACAGTAGAGATAGTGGACAAGGTTCAGCCTCTTGGCAGAGGAAACCAGGTTGTTTTGGCTAAAATGTCCTGTTCCTTGGTAAGGTTCATGATGCTTCACCACCATGTTACAGTAGAGATGGTGGACAAGGTTCAGCCTCCTGGCAGAGGAAACCAGGTTGTTGAAACCACTGTATATTTTTTTGAGAAAAAAATAAAATACTACTTGTTTAAACAATATATTTTTCTCTGAGAAATTGTATTAGTATAAAATTATATAATTTCCCAATGTTTTTATATCATACAATATAGCTCAGGGTTTGTATTATCTATTATATAGCATTTTTAAAATCTTCATCAAGGGTGCCAATAATTGTGCATATTAATTTCGTAGGTGCCTATATTTGTCCTATTTTACACAGGTACAAGTGTGAATTGGAAATGTGTTTTTTTGTTGTGCATATTCCGCCTCCCCCCTGAGAGTGGGGTCACGACCTGGGTCTGCCATTATCAACAGCAACCCTAGAGGAATTTAGGGGTTAAGTGCCTTGCTTAACAGCACATCAACAGACCTTTCATCTTGTCAGCTCAGGGTCTTGAACTAGTGACCTTTCAGTTACTGTCCCAACCTGCCACCTCTAAGTGACTGTATTTACACAAATCCTTTTCTATATCAATCCTCTTTTCAGAAATGCTTTTTATTTTATTTATATCTATACATCAGTTATGAAATATTACCAAACAAAGTCAGAAATGAACTGGTCATTGGGCAGTTTCGGCAAATGCCAGATGGGCTGGTCCATCTTAAAGTCTAAACTGGGTGGTGGGTGGTGCCTCAGGGAAGCAAATAGCCCGGTGTGTTAGAGGTGTTCTCGTCCCAGTCCGCCCCTGAACGAGGTCTGTCCCATCATGGCTGTGTTTGTATTGATGTAACACATCTCATCGTTAATGTCAAGAGTCATCTGAATGCTATGTACATTCAAATGAAACCAGATTTAGAAGTAGTGGGGGTGGGGTGGGGATTTATCACACAGCACCTGTCCGTCCCAAATGGCACCCTACTTCCTGTATCTATATACTGTAGTGTACTACATTTGACGAGGGCCCATAATAGGGTGTCATTTTGGACTCACCCTGGGAGTCGCTCCTCAGCCTAAATACCCTGTGTGCCTGTATGATGATGTCTAATGTCTGACCTTTTTGGGGAACTTGGGTCATTTAACTACTCGATGAATCCGATACAGCTTCAATCAATCGTCTGTTCTAAAAACAGTTTGTGTGGATAGAACATAATAAAAACAGAGCGACTGAGTCAGATGTCCTGAATTAACATAACACTTCTTCTTCTTAATGTTAATGCCAAGAGGATTTATATTAGAGCACTTTAATAACAGAGGGGTCTCCTGGTGAGATGACTGTGTCTGATTCTCTGAAGGAGGGACACAGTAAAGGAAGAGGGAATATAACACAGGAAATAGATCAAAGAGGTATTATTTATATATAACACAGGAAATAGATCACAGGGGTATTATTTAAATATATAACACAGGAAATAGATCACAGGGGTATTATTTAAATATATAACACAGGAAATAGATCATAGAGGTATTATTTAAATATATAACACAGGAAATAGATCACAGGGTATTATTTAAATATATAACATATAGATCACAGGAAATAGATAACACAGGGGATATTATTTAAATATATAACACAGGAAATAGATCACAGGGTATTATTTAAATATATAACACAGGAAATAGATCATAGAGGTATTATTTAAATATATAACACAGGAAATAGATCACAGAGGTATTATTTAAATATATAACACAGGAAATAGATCATAGAGGTATTATTTAAATATATAACACAGGAAATAGATCACAGAGGTATTATTTAAATATATAACACAGGAAATAGATCACAGGGTATTATTTAAATATATAACACAGGAAATAGATCATAGAGGTATTATTTAAATATATAACACAGGAAATAGATCATAGAGGTATTATTTAAATATATAACACAGGAAATAGATCACAGGGGTATTATTTAAATATATAACACAGGAAATAGATCACAGGGGTATTATTTAAATATATAACACAGGAAATAGATCATAGAGGTATTATTTAAATATATAACACAGGAAATAGATCACAGGGGTATTATTTAAATATATAACACAGGAAATAGATCACAGGGGTATTATTTAAATATATAACACAGAAATAGATCACAGAGGTATTATTTAAATATATAACACAGGAAATAGATCACAGGGGTATTATTTAAATATATATAACACAGGAAATAGATCACAGGGGTATTATTTAAATATATATATATATATATGTAAGACAGGAAATAGATCACAGGGGCATTATTTATATATATAACACACGAAATAGATCACAGGGTATTATTTATATATATAACACAGGAAATAGATCACAGGGGCATTATTTATATATATAACACAGGAAATAGATCACAGAGGTATTATTTATATATAACACAGGAAATAGATCATAGAGGTATTATTTAAATATATAACACAGGAAATAGATCACAGAGGTATTATTTATATATAACACAGGAAATAGATCATAGAGGTATTATTTAAATATATAACACAGGAAATAGATCACAGGGTATTATTTAAATATATAACACAGGAAATAGATCACAGGGGTATTATTTAAATATATAACACAGGAAATAGATCACAGGGTATTATTTAAATATATAACACAGGAAATAGATCACAGAGGTATTATTTATATATATAACACAGGAAATAGATCACAGAGGTATTATTTATATATATAACACAGGAAATAGATCACAGAGGTATTATTTAAATATATAACACAGGAAATAGATCACAGGGTATTATTTAAATATATATAACACAGGAAATAGATCACAGGGGTATTATTTAAATATATATATATATATATATGTAAGACAGGAAATAGATCACAGGGGCATTATTTATATATATAACACAGGAAATAGATCACAGGGGTATTATTTATATATATAACACAGGAAATAGATCACAGGGACATTATTTATATATATAACACAGGAAATAGATCACAGGGGCATTATTTATATATATAACACAGGAAATAGATCACAGGGGTATTATTTATATATATAACACAGGAAATAGATCATAGAGGTATTATATATATATATATATATACACAGGAAATAGATCACAGAGGTATTATTTATATATATAACACAGGAAATAGATCACAGGGGTATTATTTATATATATAACACAGGAAATAGATCACAGAGGTATTATTTATATATATAACACAGGAAATAGATCACAGGGTATTATTTATATATATAACACAGGAAATAGATCACAGAGGTATTATTTATATATATAACACAGGAAATAGATCACAGGGGTATTATTTATATATATAACACAGGAAATAGATCACAGGGGTATTATTTATATATATATAACACAGGAAATAGATCACAGAGGTATTATTTATATATATAACACAGGAAATAGATCACAGGGGTATTATTTATATATATAACACAGGAAATAGATCACAGGGGTATTATATATATATATATAACACAGGAAATAGATCACAGGGGTATTATTTATATATATAACACAGGAAATAGATCACAGGGGTATTATTTATATATATATATATATATATATATATATATACACACTATATATATATATATATATATATATATAACACAGGAAATAGATCACAGGGGTATTATTTATATATATAACACAGGAAATAGATCACAGGGGTATTATTTATATATATATATATATATATATATATATATATATAATATATATATATATATATATATATATATATATATAAATAGATCACAGGAAATAGATCACAGGGTATTATTTATATATATATAACACAGGAAATAGATCACAGAGGCATTATACTGGCCAGGTCGCAGTTGTAAATGAGAACTTGTTCTCAACTAGCCTACCAACTAGCCTACCAACTAGCCTACCAACTAGCCTACCAACTAGCCTACCAACTAGCCTACCAACTAGCCTACCTGGTTAAATATAGATCACAGAGGCATTATTTCTACATACAGTGCATTCAGAAAGTATTCAGACCCCTTGACTTTTTCCACATTTTATTCCGTTACAGCCTCATTCTAAAATGCATGAAAAAATATAGATTTTCCACATCAACCAACACACAGGACCCCATAACGGCAAAGCAAAAACAGGTTTTTAGAAATGTAAAAAATAAAAATGAAACATTAGTAATATCACATTTACATAAGTATTCAGGCCCTTTACTGAGTACTTTGTTGAAGTACTGAGTACTTTGTTGAGTTTCTCCCATTGTTCTCTGCTGATCCTCTCGACCTCTGTCAGGATGGACGAGGAGCGTCGCTGAGTAGCTATTTTTAGGTCTCTCCAGAGATGTTAGATCGAGTTCAAGTCTGGGTTTTATCCGGGCCACTCAAGGACATTCAGAGACTTGTACCGAAGCCAGTTCTGCGTTGTCTTGGCTGTGTGCTTAGGGTCGTTGTCCTGTTGGAAGGTGAACCTTCCACCCAGTCTGAGGTCCTTGCTCTGACATGCACTGTCAACTGTTGGACCTTATATAGACAGGTGTGTGCCTTTTTGGCAAATTCAATTGATGTGTCATGTCCAATCAATTGAATTTGCCACAGGTGGACTCCGATCAAGTTGTAGAAACATCTCATAGCAAATGTTCTGAATACTTATGTAAATAAGGTATTTCAGTTTTATTTATTTATATATATATAACATAACATTTCTAAAAACCTGTTTTCGCTCTGTCGTTATGGGGTCCTGTGTGGAGATTGATGAGGGAAAACAAGGATTTAATCCATTTTAGAATAAGGCCGTAACGTAAAACAATGTGGAGTAAAGGAAGGGGTTGGAATAGGGCCCTGATCTATAGTAGTACCACTATATAGGGAATAGGGCCCTGATCTATAGTAGTACCACTATATAGGGAATAGGGCCTTGGTCTATAGTAGTACCACTATATAGGGAATAGGGCCCTGATCTATAGTAGTACCACTATATAGGGAATAGGGCCCTGGTCTATAGTAGTACCACTATATAGGGAATAGGGCCTGGTCTATAGTAGTACCACTATATAGGGAATAGGGCCCTGATCTATAGTAGTACCACTATATAGGGAATAGGGCCTTGGTCTATAGTAGTACCACTATATAGGAATAGGGCCCTGATCTATAGTAGTACCACTATATAGGGAATAGGGCCCTGATCTATAGTAGTACCACTATATAGGGAATAGGGCCCTGGTCTATAGTAGTACCACTATATAGGGAATAGGGCCCTGATCTATAGTAGTACACTATATAGGGAATAGGGCCCTGGTCTATAGTAGTACCACTATATAGGGAATAGGGCTCTGGTCTATAGTAGTACCACTATATAGGGAATAGGGCTCTGGTCTATAGTAGTACCACTATATAGGAATAGGGCCCTGGTCTATAGTAGTACCACTATATAGGGAATAGGGCCTGGTCTATAGTAGTACCACTATATAGGGAATAGGGCTCTGGTCTATAGTAGTACCACTATATAGGGAATAGGGCTCTGGTCTATAGTAGTACCACTATATAGGGAATAGGGCTCTGGTCTATAGTAGTACCACTATATAGGGAATAGGGCCCTGGTCTATAGTAGTACCACTATATAGGGAATAGGGCCCTGGTCTATAGTAGTACCACTATATAGGGAATAGGGCCCTGGTCTATAGTAGTACCACTATATAGGGAATAGGGCCCTGGTCTATAGTAGTGCACTATATAGGGAATAGGGCCCTGGTCTATAGTAGTACCACTATATAGGGAATAGGGCCCTGGTCTATAGTAGTACCACTATATAGGGAATAGGGCTCTGGTCTATAGTAGTACCACTATATAGGGAATAGGGCCCTGATCTATAGTAGTACCACTATATAGGGAATAGGGCTCTGGTCTATAGTAGTACCACTATATAGGGAATAGGGCCCTGGTCTATAGTAGTACCACTATATAGGGAATAGGGCTCTGGTCTATAGTAGTACCACTATATAGGGAATAGGGCTCTGGTCTATAGTAGTACCACTATATAGGGAATAGGGCTCTGGTCTATAGTAGTACCACTATATAGGGAATAGGGCCCTGGTCTATAGTAGTACACTATATAGGAATAGGGCCCTGGTCTATAGTAGTACCACTATATAGGGAATAGGGCCCTGGTCTATAGTAGTACCACTATATAGGAATAGGGCTCTGGTCTATAGTAGTACCACTATATAGGGAATAGGGCTCTGGTCTATAGTAGTACCACTATATAGGGAATAGGGCTCTGGTCTATAGTAGTACCACTATATAGGGAATAGGGCTCTGGTCTATAGTAGTACCACTATATAGGGAATAGGGCTCTGGTCTATAGTAGTACCACTATATAGGGAATAGGGCTCTGATCTATAGTAGTACCACTATATAGGGAATAGGGCCCTGGTCTATAGTAGTACCACTATATAGGAATAGGGCTCTGGTCTATAGTAGTACCACTATATAGGGAATAGGGCTCTGGTCTATAGTAGTACCACTATATAGGGAATAGGGCTCTGGTCTATAGTAGTACCACTATATAGGGAATAGGGCCCTGGTCTATAGTAGTACCACTATATAGGGAATAGGGCTCTGGTCTATAGTAGTACCACTATATAGGGAATAGGGCCCTGATCAAATCGAGTACACTATATAGGAATAGGGCTCTGGTCTATAGTAGTACCACTATATAGGAATAGGGCCCTGATCAAATCGAGTACACTATATAGGGAATAGGGCCCTGGTCTATAGTAGTACCACTATATAGGGAATAGGGCCCTGATCTAATCGTAGTACACTATATAGGGAATAGGGCTCTGGTCTATAGTAGTACCACTATATAGGGAATAGGGCTCTGGTCTATAGTAGTACCACTATATAGGGAATAGGGCCCTGGTCTATAGTAGTACCACTATATAGGGAATAGGGCCCTGATCATAGTAGTACCACTATATAGGGAATAGGGCTCTGGTCTATAGTAGTACCACTATATAGGGAATAGGGCCTGGTCTATAGTAGTACCACTATATAGGGAATAGGGCCCTGATCAAATCGTAGTACACTATATAGGGAATAGGGCCCTGGTCTATAGTAGTACCACTATATAGGGAATAGGGCCTGGTCTATAGTAGTACCACTATATAGGGAATAGGGCCCTGGTCTATAGTAGTACCACTATATAGGGAATAGGGCCCTGGTCTATAGTAGTACCACTATATAGGGAATAGGGCCTGGTCTATAGTAGTACCACTATATAGGAATAGGGCCCTGGTCTATAGTAGTACCACTATATAGGGAATAGGGCCTGGTCTATAGTAGTACACTATATAGGAATAGGGCCTGGTCTATAGTAGTACCACTATATAGGGAATAGGGCCCTGGTCTATAGTAGTACCACTATATAGGGAATAGGGCTCTGGTCTATAGTAGTACCACTATATAGGAATAGGGCTCTGGTCTATAGTAGTACCACTATATAGGGAATAGGGCTCTGGTCTATAGTAGTACCACTATATAGGAATAGGGCTCTGGTCTATAGTAGTACCACTATATAGGGAATAGGGCTCTGGTCTATAGTAGTACCACTATATAGGGAATAGGGCCCTGGTCTATAGTAGTACCACTATATAGGGAATAGGGCCCTGAGGGAATAGGGCCCTGGTCTATAGTAGTACCACTATATAGGGAATAGGGCTCTGGTCTATAGTAGTACCACTATATAGGGAATAGGGCTCTGGTCTATAGTAGTACCACTATATAGGGAATAGGGCTCTGGTCTATAGTAGTACCACTATATAGGGAATAGGGCCCTGGTCTATAGTAGTACCACTATATAGGGAATAGGGCTCTGGTCTATAGTAGTACCACTATATAGGAATAGGGCCCTGATCAAATCGAGTACACTATATAGGGAATAGGGCTCTGGTCTATAGTAGTACCACTATATAGGGAATAGGGCCCTGATCAAATCGAGTACACTATATAGGGAATAGGGCCCTGGTCTATAGTAGTACCACTATATAGGGAATAGGGCCCTGATCAAATCAGTACACTATATAGGGAATAGGGCTCTGGTCTATAGTAGTACCACTATATAGGGAATAGGGCTCTGGTCTATAGTAGTACCACTATACCACTAGGGAATAGGGCCCTGGTCTATAGTAGTACCACTATATAGGGAATAGGGCCCTGATCAAATCGTAGTACACTATATAGGGAATAGGGCTCTGATCTATAGTAGTACCACTATATAGGGAATAGGGCCCTGATCAAATCGAGTACACTATATAGGGAATAGGGCCCTGATCAAATCGAGTACACTATATAGGGAATAGGGCCCTGGTCTATAGTAGTACCACTATATAGTGAATAGGGCTCTGGTCTATAGTAGTACCACTATATAGGGAATAAGGCCCTGGTCTATAGTAGTACCACTATATAGGGAATAGGGCTCTGGTCTATAGTAGTACCACTATATAGGGAATAGGGCTCTGGTCTATAGTAGTACCACTATATAGGGAATAGGGCCCTGGTCTATAGTAGTACCACTATATAGGGAATAGGGCCCTGGTCTATAGTAGTACCACTATATAGGGAATAAGGCCCTGGTCTATAGTAGTACCACTATATAGGGAATAGGGCCTGGTCTATAGTAGTACCACTATATAGGGAATAAGGCCCTGGTCTATAGTAGTACCACTATATAGGGAATAGGGCCCTGGTCTATAGTAGTACCACTATATAGGGAATAAGGCCCTGGTCTATAGTAGTACCACTATATAGGGAATAGGGCTCTGGTCTATAGTAGTACCACTATATAGGGAATAGGACTCTGGTCTATAGTAGTACCACTATATAGGGAATAGGGCTCTGGCTATAGTAGTACCACTATATAGGGAATAGGGCCCTGGTCTATAGTAGTACCACTATATAGGGAATAGGGCCCTGATCAAATCAGTACACTATATAGGGAATAGGGCCCTGGTCTATAGTAGTACCACTATATAGGGAATAGGGCCCTGATCAAATCAGTACACTATATAGGGAATAGGGCCCTGGTCTATAGTAGTACCACTATATAGGGAATAGGGCCCTGGTCTATAGTAGTACCACTATATAGGGAATAGGGCTCTGGTCTATAGTAGTACCACTATATAGGGAATAGGTCTCTGGTCTATAGTAGTACCACTATATAGGGAATAGGTCTCTGGTCTATAGTAGTACCACTATATAGGGAATAGGGCCCTGGTCTATAGTAGTACCACTATATAGGAATAGGGCCCTGGTCTATAGTAGTACCACTATATAGGGAATAGGGCCCTAGTCTATAGTAGTACCACTATATAGGGAATAGGGCTCTGGTCTATAGTAGTACCACTATATAGGGAATAGGGCTCTGGTCTATAGTAGTACCACTATATAGGGAATAGGGCCCTGGTCTATAGTAGTACCACTATATAGGGAATAGGGCCCTGGTCTATAGTAGTACCACTATATAGGGAATAGGGCCCTGGTCTATAGTAGTACCACTATATAGGGAATAGGGCCCTGGTCTATAGTAGTACCACTATATAGGGAATAGGGCCCTGATCTATAGTAGTACCACTATATAGGGAATAGGGCCCTGATCAAATCGAGTACACTATATAGGGAATAGGGCCCTGATCAAATCGAGTACACTATATAGGGAATAGGGCCCTGGTCTATAGTAGTACCACTATATAGTGAATAGGGCTCTGGTCTATAGTAGTACCACTATATAGGGAATAAGGCCCTGGTCTATAGTAGTACCACTATATAGGGAATAGGGCCCTGGTCTATAGTAGTACCACTATATAGGGAATAGGGCCCTGGTCTATAGTAGTACCACTATATAGGGAATAGGGCCCTGATCTATACTAGTACCACTATATAGGGAATAGGGCCCTGATCAAATCGAGTACACTATATAGGGAATAGGGCCCTGATCAAATCGAGTACACTATATAGGGAATAGGGCCCTGGTCTATAGTAGTACCACTATATAGGGAATAGGGCCCTGATCAAATCGAGTACACTATATAGGGAATAGGGCCCTGGTCTATAGTAGTACCACTATATAGGGAATAGGGCCTGGTCTATAGTAGTACCACTATATAGGGAATAGGGCCCTGATCAAATCGAGTACACTATAGGGAATAGGGCCCTGGTCTATAGTAGTACCACTATATAGGGAATAGGGCCCTGATCAAATTGAGTACACTATATAGGAATAGGGCCCTGGTCTATAGTAGTACCACTATATAGGGAATAGGGCCCTGATCTATAGTAGTACCACTATATAGGGAATAGGGCTCTGGTCTATAGTAGTACCACTATATAGGGAATAGGGCTCTGGTCTATAGTAGTACCACTATATAGGGAATAGGTCTCTGGTCTATAGTAGTACCACTATATAGGGAATAGGGCCCTGATCAAATCGAGTACACTATATAGGGAATAGGGCCCTGGTCTATAGTAGTGCACTATATAGGGAATAGGGCCCTGATCAAATCGAGTACACTATATAGAATAGGGCTCTGGTCTATAGTAGTACCACTATATAGGGAATAGGGCCTCGGTCTATAGTAGTACCACTATATAGGGAATAGGAGGCTCTGGTCTATAGTAGTACCACTATATAGGGAATAGAGGCTCTGGTCTATAGTAGTACCACTATATAGGGAATAGGGCCCTGGTCTATAGTAGTACCACTATATAGGGAATAGGGCTCTGGTCTATAGTAGTGCCACTATATAGGGAATAGGGCCCTGGTCTATAGTAGTACCACTATATAGGGAATAGGGCTCTGGTCTATAGTAGTACCACTATATAGGGAATAAGGCCCTGGTCTATAGTAGTACCACTATATAGGGAATAGGGCCCTGGTCTATAGTAGTACCACTATATAGGGAATAAGGCCCTGGTCTATAGTAGTACCACTATATAGGGAATAGGGCCCTGGTCTATAGTAGTACCACTATATAGGGAATAAGGCCC